>NW_004567121.1:27362751-27367780 GCF_000260355.1 Condylura cristata | reverse complement strand
GTCAGGAGAGGTCTGCTGCGCCCTGTGGGTCACTCCCTGGCTGGGGATCTGCCAGTGGCTGCGGACAGCTTCATAGTGCTGAGACTTAACCCCTTTGGCCACCAGGGAGGCCCTTAAGCCTCATTTTTATCCCACCACATTCTGAGTGCTTGAGAGCCCAGTAACAAATGATAATAACAGCAATAATGTAGCGGTGTAGTGATGGCTGCCAGCTATGGAGAACTCTTCCTGGGCCGGTGTCTGACGGCTTTGCAGGCTTTGACTCACTCAGTCTTCAGCAGCCCAGGAGGCGGGATGCGTTCTGCTTGACAGACAGAAAAATTAGCGCTCAGAATGGAACCTGATTCGGAGGCTGTCTCTAGCCGTGGCTGAGCAGGGCCTGGGGAGTCCTCTGAGCTCACCCTACGAGGCTGCCATTTCAAACCTAGACCTCCTTCTCTCAGGCCTTAGGCGCTTGGGGGACAGGGCAGCCCGGTGGGTCACGGTCCTGTGTCGGGAAGATGGCTTTCGTGTCCCCTCTCTGCAGGCTGGCCCAGTCAGGAGGCCCCTCCCATCGTGGGGATCTGCTGGAGGGGCAGTTGAGGGAAGGCAGAGGATGGGGGTGGGGTTGAGACGGGGCTGGAGGGCTGGGCCTGGGACCAGGGGCACTGGGGAGCAGGCAGCCATGGCGCCTGCTGGCCTCATCAAACAGCTCAGCCTCCAGCTCAGCCGAGTGTGTGGTTTTCTTAATGAAGTTGCTTCTATTAGGCTTCAGGGAAATAACACAGCTCATGAAGGCCCAACTCAGTAGCCACGGAGCTGAGGGGAAGGCTGGGAGAGCAGGATTTTAGTTTTGGGGGGGCGGGGTGGCAGGGGTTTGATCCACCTGAAGGCCTGTGGGTGGGCGTTTGGCACTGGAAAGAGAGAAGATGAGGAGGAAGGAGGTCTCGGTGGGTTAGCGGGAGAGGGCGGGGGGGGGGTCGTGGAGCTGTGACATGAAGTAGGGGAGCGCAAAGGAACAGGGGAGCCCCTCGGGCTCCTGTGAGCCCAGTGCCAGGCGCTGGCTTGCCCAGGGCTGTGTTCAGGGCTCAGGGGACTGGGCTGGAGGGAGGAGGGGAGTCAGGTAGGCAGACACCTTCCAGGGACTGCCAGCTAGAGGGAAGGCCTCCAGGAAAGAGCCTGAGGCGGAGGGAGGACTAGAGCAGGCTGGGGGCCATGGCCAGCTGAGCTGACCGGAGGCCCAGCCCTTCTTAGACGTTAGTGAGGGAAAAACACAAGTCCCGGCTGAGCCCGAGAAGCTTCTTCCTCACTTCCCACCGTCCCCATTTCCCTCCCAGATCACACTCCCCTCATTTCTCCAGTTCCTTCTCTCCTCTTTTGCTCCTTTCTTTTCTTCTCCCCACACTGCCTGTCTCTCTGTCTCTGTCCCGCTCTCAACCCTGGCTGTACGCGAGAACCCCGACCTCAGGCTGTCTGTGGCTCTCTCTGAGTCAGAATCCCTGTGGCAGGGGTGGGCGGCAGGACTGACATCTCCTTCACATAACTGAACTCTGAGCTCCGTTTCTTCCACGTTCACCCCAAGAACACCATGCCAGGCAAGCGTGGCAGCGGCAGAGGCGACCGGCCTGGCTCTCTCTGACGGAGGCATCCTTGCATCCACTCAGAGCCTCGTAGGAGGTAGACACTCGGCAAAGAGGCCCCAGGTGGCCTGCTCCTTGCTGGTGGTGTGTTTGGGCAGGGTAGCCCATCTCTCCACACCTCAGTGGAGTGAGGGTGATGGCCACTGGACTGTTCTGGGGTGAAGCACTCAGCACAGAGCCCGGCACAGTGCCTGATCGACACGCTAGTGTGTTGTCATGGGTCTTATTGTGTCGTCAGTTCCAGGAGCCTGTCCCCACCATTCTCGGGGACAGACACAAGGCTGACAGGTGGCTTTTGGGGGCAAAGAGCCTCTCTCTGAGTGGTGTGTTTCTCTTCCTGTGGCCACAACAGCTGAGGTTTGCCTTCTATTTCTATAGGTGCCCTGAAAATCAGTGGCCTAGAGCCTGGGCCAGGAGAGCCGAGTCTCATCTGAGGTCTCAGGCTGCATCAGCCTCCAAACACCCCAGGCATCAGGTAGGAGCTGACAACTCGGGTTGTCCAAAGCCAGCCCCATTCAGGGGCAAACATTTGTTGAACATCTGTGTTTGCTGAGCACCTTCTATGCATGACCCTGGGAGCAGTACAGGGCTCCTGGATTGTTCTAGAGACAGAGGCCTGAAATTGCAGCCTGTGACAAGGAAATTGTTGAAATAAGGCAGCCAGCATTAGGGAGGGGGGAGAAGAAAGAAACCTCTGTCTGGAAGGGGTCTGAGGAGCTAGGTGTGTGGAGTCATGACCCAGTCCACCAGTCCTTGAGGGGGTTGGTGCTGGCCAGGACGGCGGAGTTCTGTACCCTATCAGTGCCACGATCTGGAATCCACAGAAAGTTTTCCCTGTTGCATTTTGGAGAATGACCTGGGTTATTTTGACCTAACTCATTGGCTGGGTCCAGAACCATCCTAAGTCAGCGAGAAGCATCCTTAAAGGGACAAGCCTCCAATTTTGTGGGGGTATTGTGGTGCATTGCAAAGCTTTAGGGTGTACTGGAAAGAGACTTTCCTGGGAGTCTAAAGACCCAGTTTCAGTCTTCTACTCAGCAACTGTCCCTGAGCCCTGTGCTGGGCGCCAGGTCATCAGTGAGCCAGACAGGCACATTCCCGGCCTCCTGGAACTCACAACTTGGGGTGTAAGAAGTGAGCAGATGAGACTGGTCTCCCGCTCCCCCACCCCAGGCCAATGATGGCTGGCCCCTCAGGGCCCAGAGGCCCTGGCTCATCTTTGCATTGGATCCTTCTCCCCACCGGGCTGAGCCCATGAAGGTAGACCTGCATCTTGTCCACTTTGCAAGTGGTCTTAAGCTCCAGAAGCACACTTGGGCTCAAATCCCGAGGTGGCCACTAGCACGTGGGGTGACATGGCCCCCCATGTAGGGTGCTCGTGCAGGGGTCTGCGCCCGTCCTGCCACAGAGCTCAGCAGATAGCAGCTGCTCTCCTCATTCCTGCAGTGGTTCTGGCCTGTCCAGGGTCTGGTCCCCGCAGGGCCTGTTTTAGAGCTGAACGTAGCCCGCGGCAGGCTGCGTGGCTGTCCCCGTGTCCCAGGGCAGGGGCCTCTGCTGGCTGCTGGCCACTCGCTCTCTCTCATTGTAGGTTAAATGTGGGTTCTCAGGTTCCACCTCTGGGAAAGGCGACACCCCGCATCCAGGCTCCGCTTCCACCCATTGTGGTCGGGAGCATTGTCTTTCCTCACAGCCCCTCCTCCCCACGCAGGTTCCTCAGCTGGCCAACAGGGTCCCTGGGGCCCTGGTCTCACCGGCCAAGGGAGGGGCAGCTGCTTTCTTGTCTTTTAATTAATTTTTGGCCACACAACAGTCCGCAGGGCAGAATAAGGAGTGTAGCCCCAGGTTGACAGAAGGGGAAGCTGAGCCCAGAGAGGTGGAGAGGCCAGCCCAAGGCCACAGAGCTGTGCACACCTCAGTGAGGATTGTGGCCCCAGCCCAGGACTCCCAGGAATGTGCTTTCTCCTTTACTGTGCTGGTCCCTGAAGGCCTGGGCGCATTAAGAGACAGGCATGGGGCCTTCTGGGAAGCCAAGACACTTCCTGTAGAGACTCTGCAAGGGGCAGAGGAATTCCCTTTTCCAGGGTTGTTGTGGACCTACAGGCCACTCTCGCTCAGTGACAGCCGGGGAAGTTAAGGTCGCGGCCACGCCAGGGGTCACAGGTGCGCGTGGGTGCAGTTCCGAGCTCTGGGAGAGACCCTGGGCCTCCTTGAGCAGGAGTGGGAAGGCGGCCGGGCCGCTCATCACGCTGCGTCCTGCAGGCCAGCGGCGACTGCCTGGGGCTGCTTCTCAGAGGAGCCACAGTGGCAGGATGCATGCAGACCCCAGTGAGGTCTGGGGGGCCAGGGCTGGGGGCCCGGCTTGAGCTCTGTCTCCTGAGGGTTGCCATGGAGACTCGCAGGGAAGCCGCACAGCATTGCAGCTGGAAGCGGCTGCCACCCGTCCTGCGGGGCTGCCCAGTGGGTGGAGCGTGACGGGCACGTGCTGTGGTGCTGGGAGGCCTCCACACAGCACGCCACGTCCTGTCCACATTCCACTAAACGCCCGCAGCTCCCGTTGTGAGAGTTGGCGGCTTCCCTGCCAGCCAGCCGTGAGCAGAGCTTTCCCCAGGCGACTCTGCTGTCTCCTGCTCTCTGGCCCCCTCTGCTCTGGCCCTAACACCCGGCTCCTGCCCCTCCCTGATCTCTGGGTGCTGACCCGAGGCTGCTCCCTGCCCAAGGCCCTTGGATGCTGGGTCCTCGTGGTTGCTGGGGCTGCTTCTCTCTCTAGCCCAGCACCTGGCACACAATAGGTGCTGACTGTCCACCTGTCCTGCAGTGGGCAGCTTGGGAAGAGGAGGGATACGGTGATTAACTTTGGATGTCATGTACACCTGCGGCTCAGGTGTCCGGGGAGCAGTTAATGGAAAGGGGTGGCATGCCCTTGGGAGGGGCATCAGGTTGCTGGCAGGCGGCCTTGGTGGACATGTCCCCTGGGAGACTTGGTGACATGGAGGAGCCAGACTTCCTGCCTGATTGGGGGCAGAGGCCCAGGGAGGCAGGACTATGAGAGAGAGGGCCAGGCTGCCCGTGGCTTCTTCTAGTAATCCCCCCTGGCCTAAGCTGGGGGGCGGGGGATTGGGAGGCGGAGGGCGGGAGCAGGCAGGTTGTGCAGTGGAAACCTGAGGCGGCTGAGACAGCTGGTTGGGGAATGCAGCAATCAATGTCTCTGCCATCACCACACTCCCTCACTTTGTTCATCACTGGCAGAGAGACCTCCTACCTATCATCAGCCCATCTGACAGATGGGGTGACTGAGGCTTAGAAATAGAGCAGAGAATAGCCAAAACCCTCATGTCTAAGAAAAATCAAAATGGAGGCATTACAATCCCAAACTTCAAGCTGTACTACAAAGCCATAATAATCAAAACTGC
>NW_004567121.1:27356817-27361486 GCF_000260355.1 Condylura cristata | reverse complement strand
CAGCTTCAGAGGGAACGTGGCCACGTGGCCCTCCTCAGCCCCAGCAGAGCCAGGTGAAAGGCAAAACCCAGGAAAGGCGGGGTCAGCTATTCTGGGGGTCACAACAAATGGGACTGTGTATGTGGTGTGTCTCATAACAGATGTGAGACTCCTGGTTCTCACCCCAAAGTCAACCCTGGAGAAACTACAGAAGTCAAAGCAAATACATGGGTTCCAGGAAGTAACAAACCAAGAAATAAAGGATTGTCGGAAGCCTGGGAGGGCTTTTGAGCTGCTATTGGGGGTGGAGGTGGGGGCGGGGCAGGCCCCAGCGTGGTCCAGGGCTACGTGGAAGCAGCAGGGGGAGGACATGTCAGAAGAGATCTTTGTAAGCTCTGCATTCCCTGGGACACCTTGGGGCAACCATTGCAAGCTCCATTATGGATAAAATAGTGACAGCAGCTCTCTGCTGGAATGAGGACTGATAATAGGTGTTGATGAGCCAGCTGCTCACACTTTCTAGAGCTTACTTAGCCCTAAAGCTAGTTTGTTAAAAATCTAGATGGCTTTCTATCAAGGCTTAGCGATGACAGGGTGACCGGGTCTCAAGCCCAAAGAACTGACATACTAGGGCCTTTGGTGCACCCCCAATACCTGTTACTGGACACAGTAGCCAATTCCAGGGGTGACTGAAGAGGGTGCAGTGAAAAGGCTTATGGATGGAAGCTCTCCCTAGGAGGAAGACTGCACCCTGGACAGCACAAGCCAACTGGACGAGGGTCATTAGCATAAATGCACCATAAAGAAATAGGCTGGAGAAGCAGGGCTAAGGAATCACAAGAAAACAAAGTAGTAAAAATGTAAGATCAAATTGAAGACAGTAGCAAATGGTTAATAGATAAAAAGATATGCAAGCTAAGAAAGGGCAGCTAGAAGTAGAAGTACTGACAATAGGAGTTGCAGAGGAAAGAATGATTTAGAAGTGAATGAGTGGGATGTTTGGGGAAAATGGAGCTGGGATTTTCTATAATAAACAAAATATGAAACCTTAAATCTGAAAGAGCTCATGGAGTGGTGCAAAAGAGGGAAGATAAACATATGATAATAAAATTTAAACGCTGTTAATATCTGATAACATAGAAATTAATGTAAAAAAAATCATAAGTGACAAAGGTAAAGTCATGCCACTTTTCCAGAAAGAAAGAAAAGATCTCCCACAAACTCAGAAGAATCAGATGGTCTTTAGACTTTTTTTGCAGCAACAGGGAAACCTGTTTTTGAAGTTGTGAAGGTAGAATTTCATATCTAGAATTTGGAAACATTCATTACATTTACAGAAATAGAAAAAAAAATCCTCAGATTTATAAAGATTTAGAAGGTATGTTACACATGACCCAAATTAAAAATGTTTTTGGAAGCAGTACTCAAAGTAGAAAACAATTCCATGAGATACTTCAAAAGATACAAGAGGTAAAGCAAAGATGTTGTCTTTTAAAAAAGTAAGGAGTAGGCAAATGAAAGTAAAAGTACATATTCAAGAGAATCTACGATTAAAATTCCTGCTAGACAATATCAGCATGAGGACGTGGACTGAAGTGGAGAAGTCAAAGCAACCCAGGAGAATATTAGTGATTGTCAGAGAAACAATAAAAATCGGGGAGAACCATTATTATTGATTTGCTTGGGGATATATAGATAGTCAAGGTGACTACTTCAAAAACAAAAATAGTGTTTTTTTTTGTGACACAGTGGGTTAAAGCAAACCACTAAGAAGCTAGAGTCATTTCCGCATGAGTTCAATCCCCGCCCCGGAAGTGACCCACACGGCGTGTCAGACCTTTCCTGACCTGCCCGCTGCTCCCCTCAGCTGTGTACTTCATCAGTCTGCCTGTTCTGCTCCCCACTCTGTCTCTGGTGAGTCCTCTCACTGCCCCTGGACCTCTGGCCTGTCCCCCAGTTCTGTATGCACAAATAAATAAATCTTAAAAAAAAAAGATAAAAATGGAACGTAGAATTTTTACAGAAGAAAACCTGATCTGCCTAATGGCTTGCTAAGAGGGGGGAAATAAGACAAAAAGTATAGTAAATGGAAAATAGAAAATAAGATAGTGGTAGAAATAAAACTTACAGTAGTAGAATTCATTACGATAGATGTAAATGGATAAAACTAATCAATTAAAAGAGACTCTCATATTGGGTAACAAAGTAAGATCCAATGGTAAATGCCCTAAGATGAAACATGAATGTGAAAAGGACAGAAATATTGAAAATAAAGTCATGGGAAAAGATATAACAAGAAAATAAAAAAGATTGAAAATAACATAAGTAAATGGACCAAAATAAGCTGAGATAGCACTGTTAATATTTGGCAACATAGAAACTAAGTGAAAAAAACCATCATAAGTGACAAAGATCAAAAAATCAGACTTATCCTTCAAGATTTTACTATAACCATTTGGAAGTAGATCAAACGGAGAAGAATAAGCAGAATTTGGAGAACTGAGTAATGTCGCTAATAAGCTCACACTTGTATACTCTCTATATAGGACTCACCACTGCACACCTTTTTCAGCAGAGGAAACGTGTGATTGTGGGTCAGGCTATTATAGAAGTCTCAATACATCCCCAAAGATCAATATTCTGGACTATGGTGTTTTTTTTTTAAATCATAACTTAATAAAACTAGATCTGAACAAAATAAGGAGCTGAAAAAGTTTATAGATTTAGCTATAACATTACTATATAGCACAATTTTAAAAGAAAAGCCTAAAATAAGAAATGTTTAAAAGTGAATAATAATGAAACATCTGCAGAAAATGTACAGCAAAATTGATGGTTTAAAATACACATTAAAAAATGAGAAAAGAAAAAAAAAATCTTAGGATCCAATGCAAGAAATTAAGGGAAAAAACCCACAGAGCAAAATAAAATAAGCAGAGAAAAGGGAAACAAGTCAATGAACTGGGAAACAGAAGGACGGCAGAGATTACTGAAACCAAGAGCTGATTCTTCGGGAAGACTAACAGGACAGTCCTTTAGCAAACTGACGGAGGGGAGCAGAGAAGATACAAACAGATGAGATACGGAGTGGAAAGGGGAAATGGCTATCGGCAGAATAAAGATTTGAAGTGCTTAAAAGCATTGTGATTAAGTCTGTGCTAATAAGTTTTTAGACCTAAGTGAACTGTAAAATCCCTAGAAAAACATAAAAATCCAAAACTGGTGCAAGAAGACAAATTTAAAAGGGCATCAAAGAACTCCTCTCCCCAAACCACCCAGACTAAGATACTTTTATGTTTTGTTCTTTCAAAATGTCAAATAAGAGTAAACTATTCTATGTGTGTTGTTTCAGAAAATTTTAGGTCAAAAATTTTTATGAATGTTGCTGCAGAATTCCTAGATAAACACATTTGCCAATTGTATTTAACAGTATATTAAAAGCAATACATTACACAGTCCACTCGAGCCAGATAGTAATCTGAATCCATTCAGAGAAACGTTTGATAAAGGTCAACAACCTTTTATCATTACAACTCAGTAAGGCAGGGGTAAGTGACAGGTCCCTCCTACTACAACTACAGCATTTATTCCCCTTAATAGCAGGAACATGGGAAAGATGCCTACACCCCCCCGCCCCCATCGAGCATGACACAAGCTATTGTGTGGGAGACAAAAACAAGTGACACGGCCTCTCTGGTGGCATAAGGGGCTAAGTCTCAGCACCATGAAGCTATCAGCAGCTGCTGCAGCGTGAGTTCGATCCCCGGCCAGGGAGCTGACCCACATGGCCAGCAGACCTCTCCTGTCTCGACCCCTGCTCCCCTCAGCGGTGTATTTCAGTAGATCCACTTGTTCTGCTCCCCATTCTGTCTCTGGTGAATCCTCCCACCCCTACGCCTCTGGCCTGTACCCCAGTTCTTCAACTAAAAAATACATAAATTTAAAAAAAAAATGAAATGGTTATCACAAACCCCAATTAAGTGAACAAAAATTATACGCTCACAAGACAAGACCAATTTTGTAGGAATCCACAGGAAATCAGAAGAGACACATTAAAGACATTTGAATGGCGGGAAAGAATATGAGGATAAAAGAAAACAGCAGCTCCCGAGGGACCAAAGGGAGACTGTGCCGTGAATGGAGCCAAGTGGTTTATTCATTCCTATGAGCTGATGGTTCAAAAGTAGAAAAGTTTTCCAAGAAGACACAGTGGGAAAGTTGCCCTAATCACTTTTAAGGAGAAGAGGTGAAGCCCGCGAGAGACGGCTTTGCTGGAGGTCCAGGCGGGGTTAGCCGGGGTCTTCAGTGCCCAGGGAACCACTGTCCCTGGCCCCGTTGGGCCCTCAGCTGGTGGCTCACTCCCAGGCCTGCAGCCCGGTGTGGGTGCTTGCTCCCAAGGGCACAGAAGCCTCCCGCCGGGCAGCCGGCTATGGGTGGGGCCTGCACAGTCTGCTGTGTGTGGTTTGTGCCATGGGCCCTTGTGTGCAGGGACCCCTTGGGGAGCGGGAGGGCCTCCACACCTTCCCACCAGCTTCTTGCCCCAGGTGGCAAACCGGACGGGGTGGGCAGGTGGCAGGAGGGGCGTCCTACCTCATCGAAGTCAGCCACGTCCTCACAGTTTTCTAGGACCCGGGAGTAGAAGGATTGCCCTGTGGGGGGAAGAGGACAGTATTGAGTCAGAACGGGCGCA
>NW_004567121.1:27315372-27355442 GCF_000260355.1 Condylura cristata | reverse complement strand
GGAAGGATAAGTACTGGGCGTGGTGGGTGGGAGCATGGGGGCACAGGTGCCTGAGCCCAGGGAGCAGCTGGGCAGGGAAGGCAAAGGGGGGGAGGGCAGCAGGTCACTGTGCAATTCATTCCCCGAGGGGCAGCTTGCAGGAGAAGGAAGGATAAGTACTGGGCGTGGTGGGTGGGAGCAGGGAGGCAGGGGTTGCAATTGTATGAGAGAAACCCGGAGGTAGGATGGGTTAATTTTTTTATTTAGAATTAATTACCATGTGTCAAGTCTACACCAAAAGAAAGGAAAAGAAATAGGTAGCTTGTCTAATAGGATTCTCTTTATAAATACAGCCCAAGCCAGAATAGTTTTACATGTGAATAGACAGAGACTTCAAATGCATCCCAAACACAATGGTTTCATGTGTGAATAGACAAAGATATAAACTCACAGCTATTTCGAGGCAGGAGGAGCCAGTGGACACTGGAAGTAACATCCGTGGATGTTTTGTTATATACGCTTGAATTGCAGCTTTTCCCAATGACCCTGGTTTACTTTGGGAATTGAAAGAAAAGCGCTTTCAAATCCTCACCAGCCGAATCAGCAGCCCAACTCAGTCCCTGTCTCAGGTTACTTTGGGTTGTTGCTGATAGGGAGGCCGGATCCCCCCAGAGGACTTGGGGGGGCACACACTGTGCTTTCCTTCCACAGAAAATCTGGGAGCCCCACTAAGACTAGCTCCAGGCCAGGGAGGGGCTGGAGGGGAGCCTCACTGCAATGGGGCACAGTCCCCTGGGGACCGCTTCTCCCCTGTGGCCCCAGTTGCCCCCCCCCCCCAAGAGGCCCGGGCTAGACATCTCGGAGCCTGCTGCCTCTCCTGACGCAGGAGCGAGTCCCAGGTGTACAGATTTGCCTCCGGACGACGGGGCCAGGGACTGACGTGAGGGGACGGATGGGCTGAAGAAGGGTGTGTGGAGGTGTGTGGAGGTGTTTGGTGCACAGCTGTGTGTGTTGGAAGGGTGGCAGCCTGTGGGGGGAGGGGCTTGCATCCAAGAAAATGAGGAAGAAGCTATAAGCAGAAGCTGTACACATAGAAAATAGATGTGAAGGAGGCAGATGGGAAAGGAGGACTGTTTAGCACTAACCGGGCACAAAACAAAACAGAAAATGGAGTGAAAAACCTCAACAGCAGACCCAATGCAGCCAGAGGAAAAGAAGGAAATAGGAAAGATGATTCCTGAGCTTCTCCCAGTTTTCTCCATAGGCCACACATGATGTGGACTGAGACTCAGGAGAGCATATTTGTGTGTTGGGGTGTCCGAGGGCCCGCTGCTCTGAATATCCAGGAGTCTTCCCAGTCTTCAAGTCCTAGATCAGCCTGGGCTCCCGGACTGAACACTGAGCCCCCAGCCAGGGAGAGTAGGAGGGACTGTCCAGGATGGCCTTGGGGTTGGGGGAGCCTCGGAGGCCCCTGCTGGTGAATACCTTGGTTCCTTGTTGGAGACATGTGAAATACAATGAGTTTCCGATGTGAAATTTACCCATCAGGGCTCCCTTTTGAAAAGCAGTAAAACCTCATTGCCTTGGGTCATGGGTATTTAAACGTGGTGAAGATTGCCAAACGGGATGAGCCAAATTTTAACTAGCTGCAGAAAAAACTAGGTTTGCAAAAGACAAAACAAATCAATTGTGCAGAAACGGTGCAAAAGGCAACTTATTAAGAAAACAGAGCACCCTTGAGCCGTTTTGAAAGCTGCCTTTCAGGAGGGTTTGCACGGCCATGCAGGGCCATTCAAGCGTCCTTTTCTGTTCATCAGCACCGGGCCAGGGGCCTCTGTCACCCCTCTCAGGTTCCCAGTGGGGGCTGCTGGCACCCTCTCTTTCTACCTAACACCTATGCACACCACACCAGTCCTGTTGACATTTCAGCTCCTTTTTAAGTGGCTTTCAGACAAAATCATTTAAAACCCCCAAATCTAGTCCACTTTCAAGACACAGAGAAGACTGAACAAGGTTTGAGCGGAAGGAGCCTGTTCCCTGCAGGGGGGAGGTTTCGGATGCAAAGCAGTGGGGTGAGGCAGCCCAGCACCCCACTGCTCACCGCGGGGGGCACTGCTCACGGGAAGGCTGCGTTTGAAATAAACTCCCTGAGTCAATAAACTCAATAATGACAGTGGGAATGAGGGCCAGGCCATCAGGTTTGCCCAAGCCAAGGGCTTTGGGAGTCCAAACTGCACCAAAGTAACTCTCCACCATTCACCATTTTCAAATCTGCGCAGAGCAGACACCTCCCCAGCTGACCGTGAGCCCAGCTCGGCTGAGTGTGGCGTCTCTATAACGTGACTGAAGGCAACAGGCATCTCCTCTGCACCAGATAGCTCCTCCCCAGACAACTCGCCTGTCAGAGCCAGCGGGGGTGGAGGGGGTGAGGGGTGGCAGGGTGGGTGGGCATGCCCTGGCGGGGAGGGGGGGGTGGGCATCCCAAGTCTGCTGTCCCTCTGCTGTCCCTCCCGAGGCCGGCAGCCCCCAGGGGTGCCTTCTGTTTCTCTTCCCCCCACTCCCCCATTCAGGTCTGCCTGTTCTCTTTGGAAGCTGCGGCAGTGACTACGCCTACAGGGCACCAGGCATAAAAGCACAAAAATACTTATGTGTTTTTATGTTTTCTTTAAGAAATCTTTGCCTAATCCAAGAATCTAATAGAGCTATTCAGTCGTTCTTCAGTTCAGTTTATGATCCATCTTGAAATAATTTTTACATGTGGTATAACAGACTCATTTTCCTCCCGTACAGGTGTCCAGTTCTGGCTGTCTCACAATCTGCATTGAAAAGCCCTTGACTCTCTGTGTTTGGGGTCTCTCTTCTGGACACTTGCTTCTGTTCCATTGATCTGTGTATCTGTCCTCAGGCTAATGACACTTGTCTTGCTTCTCATAAATGTATATCAAGTCTTGGACTCAAACAGTCTCTTCTTCAAGATGGGGGGAAGGTTGGGGGCTCTGGGGTGCTGCTCAGCAGCTGGGGACCTGGACTTGAGTCTTCAGTCCTGGGGGGCCTCCCTCTGTAAGGGGGGGAGCAGTTATGGAGACCAGCGCTTCCTGGAACCTCTGAGTGGAGGAGCAGGACACTCTCAGTGAAAGCAGCTTAAAGCATCTGGCAGGCGCCATTCATGCTAAGGCGCTCAGCTGCCTTAGCCTGCCCAGCTCAAACCCCAGCTTGCCAGAGAAGTGGACTCTCCTCGCCTTAGTTTCCGCATCCATTAAATGGAGGGAAGGACAGTTCCCAAGGCCCTGTGGTGTGGTTCATTGCCCAATTAAAAATGACAACCACGAAGGAGTCCTGTTTTTCCTTTTGACATTTATGTCTTAAATACAAAAAATGGTCTCCTTTATTGTGAATCACATTTTGTAGCTTATTTTTAGTAGTATGTGATTAGGAACAATTTTCCCCCTCATCTTATATAATGGTTTTTAAGCTTTAGGTGTTTTAGGTATGATGAGCTCTTTTTTTTAATGAGGTAAAATGTACCTTTGCAGAGCTTAAGTGAACAGCTCAGTGAGTTTGATAAGGGTACATCTACACCTAGACAGTCACTACACCAGCGGGATGCAGAAACTTCCCATCTCCTTAAAAGATTCCTGGTCCCCCCTTGCCGGCCGATCTCTACCCCCACCCTCAATAGATAACTACAGCTCTGACTTTTGTCATCACAGATCAGTTGTGTCTGATTTAAACTTTGTATAGGTGGTTTCAGACAGAATGTACCTTTCGGGTGTCTTGTTATTTCCTATCAATGATTCATTCACTGCTGTTCTGGAGTAACGTTCTGTGCTCTGAATGACGATACCACAACCTGTGGATACTTGGGAAGTTGCTTTCAGTGTGGGGCTGTTATTGGTTAAGTTACTGTAAACATTCTTGGGAAGGTATACCTGTGGGCATAGAATTGCATTTCTGCCAGGAAGCAGGATCCCTCGCTTGTAGGGCAGGTGCCGGTGAACTTGAGAAACTGCCAGCCCTTCAAAGCTACTAGAGCAGTTTCCCCCACGGGGTCATGTAGTCGGGCCACATTCTCACTAATATTGTCAGACCTCTGCATTCCGGGCATGTGAAATAGCGTCTCATTCCGGGTTTGCTCACCATGTTGATGGCTTGTTAGCTGACCATTTGCATGCTTACTTGAGAAAACATTCAAGTCTTTTGCCTATTAAAAGTCTTGCTCTTTTATCTTTTTGTTATGGCTCTGTAGGGGCTCTTTATATACTCTGTCTACTAGTCTTTAAATGCACATCTGTATCAATACATTCTTTTTTAAAAAATTTTTATTTTTATATACAAGAACTGGGGTGTAGGTCACAGATATGAGAGGATTCACCAGGGACAGAGTGGGGAGCAGAACAGGCAGACTGACTGAAAGCCACTGCTCAGGGGAGCAGCGGGTGAGACGGGAGAGGTCTGCTGCGCCTTGGGGGTCACTCGCCCCTGGTGGGAGCCGAACTCCTGCTGCAGCAGCAGATTGTGTGATAGTGCTGAGGCTTAACCCCTTGCTCCACCAGAAAGGCCCAAAGAGTAGGTATAACTCCAAGTATCAATTTTGGCAAATTTTATTTTTTATACTTGGTGTTTTTATGTTTCCTTGAGAAATCTTTGCCTAATCCAAGAATTTAATAGAGATAGTCTATATTTCTTTGGTTTAGTCTATGATCCATCTTGAAATAACTTTTGCAAGTGGTATACGATAGGAGTCTGATATTCACTTCCCTCCCATATAGATATCTAGTTTTCCTGTCTCACAGTCTAGCCTGAAAATCACTTACCTATCTGTGTATGGGGTCTCTCCTCTGGGACACTTGCTTTTGTTCCATTATCTGTATATCTGTTTCCAGGTTAATGACATGTCTTGTTCCTCATAAATGTACATCAAATCTTGGATTCAAACGATGGGAGTCCCAAATGCTCACCCCGCCCAGGGGCTCATGCAGGGACCGGCTGCCCAGCGGCAGGGACCACAGCTGGCTCAGTTCCCACTGCCACCCCAGTGCCTGGCACAGTGCCTGGCACACAGCTGGTCCGTGACAAATGCTACTACTGGATGGATGAAAGAATGAGTAAAAAGGCGACTGAATACTTGACTTAAAAAGCACATTGATGGCCCTCCCTGGTGGCGCAGCGGGTTAAAGCACAGCACTGAGAAGCTAAAGCCACTTCCGCAATAGTTCGATTCCCGCCTGCCCCGGAGGTGACCACATGGCGTGGCAGACCTCTCCTGGCCCGCCCGCTGCTCCCCTCAGCAGTGTACTTTGTCGATCTGCCTGTTCTACTCCCCGCTCTGTCTCTGGTGAAGCCTCTCACCACCCCTGAGGCTCTGGCCTGTACCCTAGCTCTGTATGAACAAATAAATAAATCTTTAAAAAAAAAAAGCACATTGAGTGTAGCTTCGAACAGAGCTGGGAAAAAAGTTTAGGACCTTGCCGAGACAGAAACTGATCACTGGCTGAATATTTGATAGTATTACGGGATTGTTTTTACTTTTTAAAGTGTGATAGATGTGGCCTTTTTTTAGTATTTGTCATTTTTAGCGTTGTGCTGAAAGTTTACAGATGAAACATATGGTGTTTGGAATTTGTTGCCAAATAATCTGAGATGCGGGAGCAGGATGGGGTGCAAACGAAGTCAGACTGGCCAAGACTGCTTTGGGGGCCTGGGGGCCACTGGTCTATTCTCCTTATATATTTTTGTATATATTTAAGACTCCCCATTATATTTTCCCCCCTGGATGTTTACTTTTTATTTAAAAAATTAAACATATATTCATTCATCATCCTTCATTTTTGTACAAGATTTTCCATTCTGAATGGCTACTAAGAAGATCGGGTTGCCCTGGGTTGGGAGTAAATGAGGGGATGCAGCCTTCTGGTGGTAAGATCACCAAACGCCGGTGAGGTCTCTCTGCCTCTTGCTGCCTTGTAACTGCACCCTGGCAGGGGCCCCAGATTTGAATGGGGCTGAGCACTGATAGCTGTCGGGCTAGAGGGACTCCGAGCCCCTCCTCTGTGTTCCGTGGCTCTGTGGTGGGCACGGGGAATTACAGACCCAAGCTAATTCTGCTCCCTTGCACAGCCGTCAAGATGCCCCTCCCAGACAGCCCACTCCCGACTGTGGCTGCAGGCCTGCCAGCTCAGTGGGGCCGGTCACCTGCAACTTGTCCCTGGGGAACAGAGGCACCCTGGCCTGGGTCCTGCATGGCACAGCTGGCGTGGCCGCCTCACCAACACAGCCCTCCTCAGAGCCTCTAGTGCCTGTCTGAGCCAATGGACCGCACCTCCCACAGGGCAGGAATTTCCTCTTGTTATCAACATGCCCATTTAACAGATGAGGAAACAGAGGCTCAGTAAGGTCAAGGAAGTATCAGAACCCAGAGTTTCTCACCCTGTGTCTAGAATTATCTCCACCACAGCACCATGGGCTTCTTTTCAGAATGAGCTTGCTTTCTTTATCAAAGAAAGTCAAGTTGTATTTCAAACAGCTGATCGGTTTACCTGGGAATACCAACACCAAGAACACCTGTCCTAGGGCTCCCTCACCCTACCTGGCACTGAACCTCAAAGGCTTAGAGAAGCTTGGGGCCGGCACTGCCCTCCTACCTTCACCAATTTCTTATTCTCCCTGCATCACATTTGGTTGTGTGTGCCAGGAGTCATTAGGGAACATTCTAGAATGGGCCAGTTCTCTGAGTTGTCAGTGTTGGTCTTTGGGGAAGTCTAGAGTTGTCACCTGTTGGCTGTGGCACAGAATGACAAGACACGCCCGGTGTCACAAAATACAATTTCTGGAGACCTGCTTGCCACAGTCTGTTCCAGCTGCCCAACCACCGTCCCCAGGAGCTTTGCCTGTGGCCACCGGCAGCAGGTGCAGAGCTTGGAATGGGTCTCTGCAGTCCACCCAGAGGCCCTGGGCCACAAAGGGGCTAATCCCCGTGTGGCCACTGAGGCTGCAGGGACAGGCCGCTCAAAGAAAGGGATGGGCAGCAGCCAGGGGTGGCCTGGAGGGCTCAGAAGACCCTGTGGACAAAGGGGGCTCTGAGGGGGAGCAGCCAGGGCTGGGTGAGGTCTCGAGAGCTGGGCTGCCGGGCCTCAGACTGCCCACTCACGCCCTGCCCACTCGTGTCTCTCTGCAGCCAGCCTAGGTTTCTCTGCCTGCACCGGGCCTGGTCTTGCAGCCGGGAGCTGCCCTGTCGTAGGGGAAATGGTCTCTCAACCTGCAGCTGAACAGCCACACGCTGTCTGTCTGTCCAGCACAGGGAAGTGGGCCACAGGTAAAAGGATGCACCTGCTTTTCCTACATTCAGCGCAAGCCGGCAGGTGGCGCACGGAGCTCCAGGTGCCTCTGAGGAAGCAGGTCTGGCAGCCTGGCCTGCGCCTTCCGGGGTGTCCTGCAACTCATCCCTGTGGCCTGCATGTGCGGCGGGGACAGGCGGCCAGGCCTGCTGGTATCTGACCCAAAGGGCTGCCCCTCCTTCGGGGCCGGGGCTGAGTCTTCAACCCCGCGTCCCAAGCCTGCCCACAAATATCAGTGTCCAACAATGAGCATACTGTTGGGCCCTGAACACGGCAGGCCGCCGTGTGGATGAGCCAGGACCTCCTGCCCAGAGCTGGCCCACGGAGGGCGATGTGGGCACTGGCTGCTGCTGGAGGGGCAGGCTGCCCGCGGTCTCCCCGTCTCCCCTGACACACTGCAGGTGTGTGTCCAGCCTGGGCCTGAGGCTCCTTTTGCTCTTTAATCTGGTGGGGCTCTCTGAGCCTCTCTCCCTCTTGGCACCCCTTCTCACCCTCAGATTCCTCTCTGGGAAGAAGGGTCGTGGCAAGTGAGGAACAGCCTGGACTTTGGAGAAACGTTGCCAGAGATGCCCCTGGCCCAGAGGGCAGCCCCGCTCAGGGCTGTGCCGGCAGAGAGGCAGAGGCAAGTGGGTTAAAACGCAGCGCCGAGGCTAGCCCCTGCTTAAGGCCTTTGGGGGCTCCGACTCTTCATGGGGTGAAGGATGGCCTTGCCTCTCTGGCCGACCTGTCACTTCCATCTCAGTGCTCGCACCCACGTTGGTTCCCGAGTTTCAGCTCCTTTCCCAGCCTCGGGCATCCTTCTCCTCTGCTGCTCTGTCTTTACCCTGTTCCCTCCGCCTGTCCCCTGGTTTTCAATAGAGGTGTCACCTCCTCCTAGAAGCCCTCCCCGACTAGCCTGGGTAAGTGCTGCTTCTGCAGCGTGCATGCCGCGTGCTCCTTCTCATCTGGTCACATCTGTCCTGCTTGTCTGCCCACAGGCCCTCCCTCCGCCTCTCTGGCTGTGGACTCCTCTGGGCAGGGCCTGGGTCCTGCTCTGCCCTGGCCTTAGCACACAGATCACACGAAATGTCACTGGATGCATGAGTGTGGAGGAAGGTAGGAAGAGAATGAACAGAAAGGAGGCGAGTGGGGCTTGCAGATCCTTGCACTTGGATAGAGCTACAGGGAGCCAATATTATCCCCACCATGCCAGGGCCCAGAGATCTACTGGTACACCTGGTTTCTAGGAACCCCCTTGGGCAGTCCAGGCTGAAACCCCACCCCCACCCTGTGCCCAAGGAAACCACCTGGGTGCAGAAAAGCTCTGCATGGCTGGCCTCCCCCCCACTACCCTCCCCCCCCCAGTTCAGGGGAGGGGACCTCACTTCTGCCTCCCCCGGCCCCCCCCCCAGAGGGCCCACCCAGGAGCGCAGTGAGACACCCATGCAGCCCCAACAACATGGGTGTCCCTCACTTTCCAGAAATCACAATGGCCAGTCAAGCCAGGGCAGATGTGAAGCCTCATAACCCCAACCCAGCTGGAACTTTCCCCACCCGCCCTTCCTGCCTCGCTTCATCCCAGTCAGCCGGGAGCTGGGGTTCCCCTTCTGCAGGAGCGTCCTTACCTCGGAAAGTCACTTTGGCAATCCGATCGCCCCTGCCCCGCAGCTCCGAGACGGTCTTGAGGTGGACGAGCAGGGCCATGCTGGCGTGGGGAGCTGCAGGAGCAGCGTGCGGGAGCGGAGCGGAGCGGGAGCGAGGCTGGCGCTCCCACGCGCTCCCTCGCTCCCTCGGCAGGCTGCTCCTCCCGCAGGCGCCGCTGCCCCAGAGACCAAGCCAAGCCGGCAGCTGTGCCTCCAGCCGCTCTGCTTGCTCGGCTGGGCTCCTGGAGACGCGCAGCCCTGCCAGCCCCCGCCCCTCCAAGTTGTCAGCCCAGCATCTGTATCAGTGTGTGTGCTGAGCGCCCAGCGTGCAGCCTGGCAGAGAGGCAGGCACAGTGGAATTCATTATTCAGCAGCGCTGCCTGCTTCCAGATAAAAGCCCCGTCCAGCCTCAGGTGTCCCGGCTCCAGGCCGGGTGCCTGCAGGCACCCTGGCAGGGAAGCTCTTCTGCCATCAGGACTGGGCAGATGGGAGTGGGTGTGAGCGTGGGAGGAGTGGGTGTGGTGCTGGGGGCACCCCCCACCTCAGCCCAGTGGGGGAGAAGGAACTGCATCTGTGAGCAGAAAAAACTGGACTGTTGCTTTGGGGTTTGGGGCGGTCCACAGCTGCCCCTGCCACAGTCAGGTGGCCACCCCGGCTGCTGGTGCCCGCGAGGCGCAGGGGGCGTGGCTGCTGCAGAGGGCACACTGCGCCAGGCAGTCATCGCACCCAGAGCCCCGCAGCTGCAAAATCAGCATCTACTAGGCAAGAGCGAGGCTGCTGCTGCCAACCTGCTGGCCGGTCCCTGGGAAATGAGGGAGGAGGGCACGTACCCCCCAGCCGGCGCGCGTGGAGATGGGGTCCGCACAAGCCGGGGTCCCTGTTCTGGCCCTGGATCTGGGATGGTGAGGTGCTGCTTCGAGCAAGCTCAGGAGCCAGGCTAAGCCTGGTCAGAGGTGGCTGCCTGGGAAGGCTCAGAGGCCCAAGGCACAGGACACTAACCCAGCTCATCCCAGCTTCTCTGCTCCGACCCTGTGCTAGGGAGAGCAGAAGGGACGTCTGCAGCCTCCTTTCTTCCAACAACATACCCAGGAGGGGCCGTAGGGAGAGGGCCCGGACACAGCCCGCTCGAACTTGGCCTGTTTCCAGAGCCAACCACCTGCCCTTGCTGTTTGCTCGTGTGCAGAGCCCGGACTCAGCCTGCGTCACCAGCCCCGCCCGGAGGTGCCCCTGCACCCCACCGGGGCCCGTGAGGGTTCTTGTCTTTGCTGCCATCCTTTCCCATCCCACGGGTTCAGGGTGCTGCTCGGCTGGGCTCCTCCTGCCATGGCCACGGAGCCCGGACCGTAGCGTCCCAGCGGCCAGGCTGTGTCTGAGGACGGAAGGCTGCCCAGGAAGGGCGGGCAGGATAAAAGGGTGAGCTCCACGACCTATCTAGCAGAGCCTGCAGGCTCCAGAGGACAAATATTCGATTTCCGAATTAATTTTCCAAATTAAATTTTCAAAGCATGATAACCAGAGGGTATTATTCCCTTTGAGCTCCATAGTCAGTGACCCGCATGTCGTGAGGGCCTCCTTCCAGATGCTTCCTTTGCTCTGTCACCCTCTTTTTTCTCTGCTTCTGTCTCCCTTTCTCCTTCCTCTGTCACTCTTATCTAGTCATATGGAATGGTTTTAGGATATTGTATTTACCAGTTACAAGTCAGTGTAAGTTTTTCATGTTTTATTTTTTTTTTTTCAAGATTCTATTTATTTATTTATGCAGCCAAGAGCTGGGGTGTAGGCCACAGGTGGGGCAGGGGTGAGAGGATTCACCAGCGACAGAGTGGGGAGCAGAACAGGCAGATTGACTGAGATACACTGCTGAGGGGAGCAGAGGGGAGACAAGAGAGGTCTGCAGAGCCCTGTGGGTCTCTACCTGGCTGGGGATCGAACTTGTGCTGCAGTGGCTGCCGATAGATGGAACATGATAATGAGTTTAGTTTTCTTTTTTTAATTTTATAGTAGTTTATTTTTCCATCTCAGTTGCAATCCCCTTGGGCTTCCCATCACCAAATCACCCATGTGCCATCACCATAGTCCAGTGCATTTCCCTCCCCCCACTGTTTTTGATCCCATTCCCCACTCCACCCCCATAAAGTGTCTCTGGTATATAGCTGTAGTTTTCTTTTCTTCTTCTTCTTTTTTTAATGTGACATTAAACTTACCTGGTTAGTTTAGTGTCATGGTAAGAAAAAAAAAACCTAAATTCATTATCACTTGTGAAATCATCGGCTGGCCTTATAAAGTAGAGCATCTGTGTTTGATATGAAAAAACAAAATCCATCTCATTCTAGGCCCCGAAGGGCCTGGGTTTGATAGGTCAGCACAGACTTGCACATCTTTAGGAAAAAGCCCACGAACTCACGCTACATGGAGCTTTGCTGAATGTCAGTCTCCACAGCTATAAAGTGGTCACAGTTCCATCCCACAACACAGAACACTCAGTTGAGCCAGCTGACCACCGACACCTCAACCAGACCCCGCTTTTTGGTTTCTACTCCCCCATTATCCCTTTTGGTATCTCATAGTGTATAAGTTATTCAATGAATGCGTACAGGGCGCCAGCACCAGCCCCCCGGGTTCAGGACTGAATGCGATACAGTGTGGGGTACAAGCAGAAGAGACAAATGGGCCAGCGGACACACAGGGTGAAGGGCTGGACACTCAGCTTCCAGCGAGGGGGAGGTCATTAGGGCGCCTTCCTGGAGTGGGGCGCCCTGAGGCGCCCTGCCTTGAGGGCTGTTCTTTGACGAGGTTCCTCGGGCTTTCCCACAGGTGTTGCTGCTCTGGCACTCAGGGCTGCCTCTGGCAGGGGGCGGGTTCCGCTCTCGGCCACTCAGGGTTCCTGCTCCTGTGTCTCGGGGATGTGGTGGCTCCCCACATTCCGGTGTGAGTTGCCAGAGAGACTTTCTGGTTGCAGCAGCTGCTTGGAACTCATTAGCTTCTGGCCTTACCAGCTGCGTTCATCACCATTTACAGACTCAATCTGTGCCCACACTTCTCCTCTGCCAGGATAGAGTCTGACTGCGGGCAAGGGGACAAGGAGGTGCCACTCCACGCTCTCACTGCTCTGACTGATACCAGGGTGCTGCGTGGCAGCTGGGGGGCAGGAGGGCCAGTCACAAAGCCATGGTGGGACCTTGGAAGCGGTCACCACACCCTCCCTCCCCAGGCCCCCTGGAAAGACCCAAGCCTTGCCCTGCCCTTCACACAGCCCGGGGAAGCATTGTGGGGGGTCATCAGAGGACTCTGGATGTGGGGGTGCTATTTAGAGGAGGGAGGCATTATTACCAACGCCTCCTTGGTGCCCTCCCCAAACTTGTTCTCTGGGGCAAACAGGCCAAGCTTGGGGACTTGCCCACAGGCCTAAACCACAAGCTTTGGTAAATCACCCTTTTCCACTATTTTCTTTTCGCCCCTTTCTTGTAAGCCATTCTGGTGGCGCAGTTTGAGGGGCAAGAAAAGTGAAAAGGAATTTCCCAGGGAGAGGAGAGCGATTACTGAGATAAACGTTCCTTGGGGAGCTGGAGAGCAGCTGCCAGCCTGGAGGCAGGTGGTGCCTCAAAGGGGCTGCTGCTTTTTGAGAGGCCTCCACATCCAGGGGTTCTCTGCGGGTCACCATGAGTCCTCCAGCAGCCGTAAGGACCCTTGGGGGCGTCGAGCCCACGCTCCCAGTAGGGTAAATGAAGTCATCGGGCGTTCACGCCATTGGCCTCTGTGGCTCTCACCTGTGGCTTTGATATTGTTAGGGTGGAAGGAGCGTGAGCACCGTGCATGACTACACACACCTGAGCAAGTGCGTGCGCACGCGCAAGCGTGCGCACCTGTGCCGAGGAGGGAGGGAATAAAAGGGCCGCGTCACGCTGGGGGAGGGGCTCAAGCTGCTGCCTGGCTGCTGGCTTGTTACCTTGCTCCCGCCAAGACCTGTGAAGATGCCCGGGCTCCAAAATTCTCTTTCAAATTGCTGGGCGAAGCGGACCTCTCCTGTCTTCCCCTGCTCCCCTCTTTCTCTCTCTCTGGTGAATCCTCTTACCGCACTTCACCCCCTGCCAAGAAAAAGCCGCTAGAACCTAACTTGAACCTGCCCCTGCTGGCCTGGGGTGGGCGCTAAATACCCCGCTGGTCTCTCGCTCAGTGGGCAGCAGAACCTCACCGCACTGGGGCCGGCAGCGTAGCCCTTTGAAGCTGGGGAAAGTGGGGGGCGGCGGCGGCTTGGAGGGGCTGGGGAAGGAGGCTGGGGAAAGTAGAGGAGGGGGAAGGCTGGGTGGGAGAGGCAATTTGTTGGTCACCCAGGAGAACAGGAGACTGGGGTCTCCCGATGGCGCGTGCCCCACAGGGAGGCTCCAGGAAGCCCGCTGGCGAGGGGGGCGGTCCTCGAACTCGGAGGGCAGAGCTGAAGGCAGACTGGGTTGCTGGGCGACCGGGGGCTGTTTACCGTCTGGTCTGGGGCAGAGAGCGCAGGAGGGTGGGACTGGCCACCGTAGACAGCCGCTTCCACCATGGCCTCCCGCAGCGCGGGCACCCTACTGACTGAGTTTAATGCCTCCTACGTGCCCCCCAGCCTCATGCCCGGGTAAGGTCGCACGCACCCAGACCCAGCCTGAACTCGGGGTCAGAGTCTGCCCACCGCATCCCTTTTCCTCACGGGGTGGGGCGGGGGAGGGGCGCCTCTGTTGGAAAGCCCCCTGCTCCTGGGGGCTTTGGAAGAAGCTGGCTCGGCTTTGTGGTGGTTCCGGGGTTTACGTGCCCTGGACTAGCAGCCGGCGACTAGGCGACAAGAAGTGGGGGCAGGTCCCTTTTCTAGACAGAGGTGGGCTTTAGTGAGCGGAGCCACACCCAGCCCCATACATAGGGCCTCCTCTGGGCGGGCCGGGTACCGGAGAACAGGATCCACCTTAGGGGCAGGTGATGACGACGATGCCCAGGCGGAGGGGACGGGCTTTTTCTCCCGTCTCACCGCACAGTGCACACTTTGCTCAAATCAGTATCTGCCAGTTGAAGTGAAGGAGCCGGTGGGCAGCAGTTAAGGGGCCTGGCAGCCTGCCGGGCTTCCCCCTTGATCCTCACCGTTTTCAGCTGTCAGGCCTGGAGCTCCCTCCCCGGTGTTTACAAACAATATGCAGATGCAGACTTCTCTGTTCTCTGGCCCTTTCTAGCGAGTGTCTGAGCCTGGGCTCCAGAATCTCTCCCACAGCGTGGGGGTGCCTTTGCCACCAGTGAATGTGGGCACTGGCCAGAGCGGAGCTGGTTGGGGGTGGGGCCGGGAGTGGTACAGTCTTGGCACAATTATGGAGCAGGGAAGAATGAGTGAAGTCTTGAGGGTCCTCAGCATGGTCTTCAACAGCACTGCTCTTGCAAACTGACAGGCTGCCAAATGAAGACGAGACCTCACGGCGTATTTCGCGTGATGCTTGCATTGTCGTGAGCAGAAGCAAGATGCCGAGGGGCTGCCTTGTAAAAGTGGCTTCTGTGCATAGACGCAGCCGGGTCATCAGGGCTGGGACTGAAGCTTCTGCAGCCTCTGTGGACAGGACCTTTCTCCGGGTCCTGGGGAGCTCAGAAGCGACTTCTGTTCTTGTCAGACAAAGCGGACTTAGTTTCCTGAGCTCAAGCGTGTTAAGAACTGTGACACACACTTGGATAATTAGGATTTTCCTACTGATTCCTTCGTTTATGTAAACATTCCTTTGGAAAAGGCATGTTGAGGGTACCAGGCTGGGAATGTGCCAGGTATTGTGTTGAGAACGCTTGGGGCGGCCTTTGAGGGAGGCCCAGTCTGATGCCCTCAAAGGTGTAGTTGAGGCCAGGCTGCAGTCTCAGGCATGAGTCACACCGAGGCCTGGGTGTTTATGGAGATTCCTTTTTCACACTGATTTTTTTTTTCCTTACTGCCCCATACAATCTCACCTTTAAAACTAGCCCTCTTGAGACTCCCCCACTGTCTGGTGTTGGGAAGGGTGAAGGAGGAATTGCCCAGGCCAGGTGCAGCCCCTGATGCTTCTTTCTGCCACTTTCCTGCAGCCTAATACCCCATCCTGAGACTGAGAAACGTGCTAACAAGTAGACCATAAAGCTCCACACTTGGAAGGCTGGTTTGAACCCTTGGGCCTGCACCTCCTGCTTTCTCAGTGGATCTCCCTGGGAGGGTATGGTCTCCCAAATCCATGGACAGGGGTTGAATTGGAAGGTCTTAGGCTCCCGAAAGCTAGCTCATAGATAGTTTTGTTAATAAGAGAATCCATGATTTCCCACCACACACACTTGGATAATTAGTATTTTTGTGTGTCTTTTCCAGCATTAATCACAGGATTTTTGAAGGGCAGCCGGCCTCTTCTGGCACTCCAGGTGCCCCCCTCACGGCTTTACCCACAGACAGGATGCAGGACCATGGGCCTCCCAAGTCAGGGAGCCCAGCGCCCTCCAGTTCAGGGGTCGCCTGAGCCCGGGGCTGAAGATGAGCCAGGGGGTGGGCGCCAGGGCTGGGGGCCTGGTGTAGCAGTGTGAGCCCCAGGCGTGAGCACCTGCTATGGACCTAGCTCTTTGCTGGCTCTTTGCAAACTTCTAGACCTTCACAAAGACCCAGGCGGGTGTGGTCATTCAGCAAACTGCCCAGCCAGGTCTTCCTGTCTTCCACACCCAGTTGTCCCCACTCTGCAGCCTCTGCCTGGCTCCATCCCCCTGGGTGAGTTTTCCTTTCTCTCCTCACTTACCTGTGAACTGGGGATAATGATCTTTAGGCTCCAGGAGGCTTCAATCAGTGAAGTGATAAAGCCTGGTGCATGAGTCAGCTAGTTCTTCTCATTCCTGGGATCCCCGTAGTGATCAAGGCCTGATTCTAGGCACATGGGGCGTGCTGGTCTCCAAGCTTTGGCCAGGAAGCCCCATCTGGTCCCTTAGCACTCTGGGAACACGGCCCCCGGGCACCTTGCCAATGCCTGGCCTGCGTGCCATCCGGGCAGTGAATGACTACGCACTTATCCTTTTATTGTTAATATAGTGTCTCTAAGTGCAACGTTATGTAATTTAATCCATTTAATATATATATAAATATATTTAATGTACCAAGCTTCAGAAGAGGCCGGCTGCACTTAAACATCCTGGCTTGTTGACCGCAGCAAAATCCTGCAGGCTTAGCAGTGGGTGCTTTCGAGCCAGTGGGAGCCGGCCCTGCACCTGCTCCAGCTCACTTCACCCCTCAGTGAGTGGGGTGCTGGCCAGGGAGCGGAGGGCAGTTTTGGCAGCTGCATTTCTGAAACCTCTTCCCTGTCAGCCGGCTTGGTGTGGGGGTTGGGGGGGGCTGCAGTCCCTAAGGTTGGCCAGGAGGAGTCGGGGTCCCTGTGAGGCCAAGGGCGGTGGCTGATGACTCTCCCACCACCCCCACCACCCCGAGGAACTGGGGACCTCATAAGGACTGGAGGTCCTTCCTTCTCTCCAGAAGAATCATCAAGCACTAAAAATGTGCCTCCACCTGGCCGTTCAAGGCAAAGATTTGTAAAGCACCTGTGTGCTGCGCTGTAAATACTGGTGGATACAGCTCTCTCAAAAGCTGGACTAAGGGCCCAAGTGGTGCCCCCCCTCCCCCTACCCCCCCCACCAGGGCAGATGAAGAGCAGACACCAGGTGGTGGGATCAGGAGAGGAGCCCAGGAATGTGGGTCTTTGAAATCTGCCTTGACGCATGGATATGGTCGTAACTGGGAGACAAGTATGTTCTGCATGGAAGGGTCAGCAGCAGGAAATGCTTTAAGGCAGCCAGTGCCCACCAGGGAGAGGGACAGCTGGCAAGAAAGTGGGTGATGAAGCAAAAGACATTCACAGAGGCGGCATCAAGCAGGGCCTGAGCCCTGCCCAGGGTGTTCTTAACTTGTAGGCAGTGGGGGGCCCGGAAGTTGTGTGCCCAGGGGAAGGCCCTGAGGAGCACTGAGCTCAGCAGTAAGTACCGTGAGGAGGGTGTGTGGAACCAGGACGCGCTGGAAGGCAGCAAGTTAATTAGCTAATAAGGCTGCTCATGGGCTCCCCGAAGGCTCATGGTAATTAATTTTAATGTCAGCTAGGGGGCCGAGCGGGGCTGTTGCCCAGTTTCCTGTGTGCACAGTAACCACAGCTGACTAGATGCACGCCTGACTGCTGCCCGGGGTGGGCACGGAAGAGGGGGCCTGGGGATTGTTGAATGCTCCTGCCAGGCCCCTCTGTTCTTTCCCAGCCTGGGCCTGCGCATGATCTCCGACCTCCAGAAAGTACTGCACAGGGCCGTACTCAAGGCACCCACACTCGGTGCAAACAGGGACATAGACCTACAGCCCCCGGGTGCCCGAAACAGGGACATAGACCTGCAGCCTGGGGTGCCTGAAACAGGGACATAGACCTGCAGCCCCGGGGTGCCCGAAACAGGGACATAGACCTGCAGCCCTGGGGTGTCCGCTGAGTGCCAGTAAGTGTGCACTTGTGCACAGACGCGCACACCTGCTCCTGTCTGAGCAGCAGGTTCTGAAGGGAAGCAGGAAGCTGGGATCCAGCAACCTTGGAGGAGAGGAGAGGAGGAGAGGGCTGCTGTTCTATTGGGATGCAAATACCTTGGCAGTCAGAGAAGGTGGGAAGGCGGGGAGCTGAGGAGGAGGGGGGGTGGCACAGGCTGGAGGTGGTGGAAGAGAGTCACAGGAACTCTTCACATTTACAGCTCCTTTCTCTGGGAGTGCAAAGGCCTCTGTGGGTGGGACGCATTGTCCCCCCACACCCCAGCAAGGCCCTTACAGCAGGGGGTGCCTCCAGAGTTTCTGGACTTTTGCTTCCCCCAGTGAACACCTACTGAACGTCATGTGTCAGGTGCTGGGTAGCAGAAGACAAGTTGCAGAGGAGATGAACGGATGGGCATCTGGTGTGGGTGAAGGATGCCATCCTGATGTGAGCCCAGTGGCTAGGTGGGGGAGGTCCGGGAGGTGAAGGCTCAGGCTGGGGCAGCTCTCACTGGGGTGTCCAGAGGTTGAGCCCCACTTCCAGGGCACAGGGCTCTGGCGGAGGAATGAGAAGGCGAGGAGAGGGCAGCTGAGGTGTGCCTGGGGGAAATGACTCTGGCATCAGCTGGGCAATAGGCCAGAGGGGTGGATGTTGGCCTCAGAGGCCAGTTAGGAGAAGTGAGTCTGTCCAGGTGAGCGAAAGGGGAAGTCTCAGCCCTGGGCCATGGAGCACATGGGAAAGTCACCATGGAGAAAGTGGGAGCAGGACTTGGGGCAAGGGCCGGTGTGCTAGGAGGATGGCAGAATAGTTCAGGTTCCGGGGTGTTCCCGTGGATTCTGTGGGTAGGGTGGCGTCGAGCAGGGGAGGGCGATCTGGGTGGAGTGGGCTGAGCCCACTACCTGTGCAGGTAGCAGCTGTCTACACAGACCATGGGGAGGGAGGATGTCGGGGTGGGAGGGGAGGAGGGCTCTGAGCCTGAGATACAGCTGGGCGTTGTCAGTGTGGACAGTCTGACATGGATGAGCTCCCCGAGGGAGTGGAGCCTGGAGAGAGAAGTCTTGGGTAACACAGACCTGCGAGATGATGGGGCCAGAATCAGGCCCCATTTGCACCCTCTGTGCCGAGGTTCTCAAAGCCTCACCCCAGGGCAAGCCCCTTTGTGGGGTTCCGCCACAGGGACAGGCCTCCCCCTTATGGCTAACAGCATCATGACCTTGACCACCGGCGGCCCCCCACAGCCAGACTCGCAGACACTGGGCGGTAGGACCCAGCAGGAGGGCCGGGCTGTGTCCAGGCCTTCACTCGGCCCGCCAGGGCGCCCGTCCGTGCCCCAGCCAGAATCCTGCTGTCACCCCAGGGTAGCACTGGCTGACCTTCACCCCTCTCTCTCTACGAGTAATTCAGAGACAAGGCCAGATGGGCGGCGGCTGGACAGACAGGTGGTCCTGTAAACATCCGGGCATGTCCTATTCCGTGAAGAGCGAGTGTGGGGTTTAGTCTCAGCGGGGTTCAGGAAGAGGTACGGTAGATGAGTGCTAATTTAAACCCAGCAGTCCAGCTACAGGTGTGTGTGTGAGAAAGGGGAAGAAGAGGAGCAGGAGGGGTGCAGAGGAGAGCCAGCCGGGGCTGGGGCCCTGATGCCGGGCTATTTCAGGGACATGCTTCAGCGTAGGTGCCAAGGCTGACTTCAGCGTCAGAGCACACACCCTGCACCCACCCCCCCGCCCGCCATTCTTGTTGCTTAAAATACTTTTTACCTTGACAGGTTGCGTGACATTTCTGTGCTGCTCGGCAGCCGGCCCCTCACCTACTTGCTATTCCTGGTGCTGAGCTTAAACGTGCCCGCAGGCCCTGCGCTGCCTGGGCCTGCACCCCGCAGGTTTTCTCTGGAGTTACCTCTCCGAGGCAGGATCTGTCGCTCAGTCGACTTCCCAATAGCCTGCCCGGCCTGGGTGGCAGGAGGGGCCTGGCTGCCCCCGGCCCAGGCTGCGGCCTGCGGGTGAGCTGGGCCCCACCCTCCCTCCCTGCAGTCTCCAGGCTGAGCCCCGAGGCTTCCTCGGTTCTGAGCCGCTTGCACTGACAGCTGACATTGGAGACTGGGGCTGATGCCGCACCCCAGAAGGGTCAGGACTGGGCCAGGGCAGGGTGTCCCCGAAACAGGGCACAAGAGCGGTGTGGGCTGCCTCCAGCAATCCTCGCCAAGGGGAGAGCGGGTTGGGCCCCACACCGAGGGCTCTCCCGGATCGAGGCAGAGGTGTGGCCCGACTGCACGTTTTTGACATCTTGATGCATTAAACTTGTATTTTTTTATATTATTTTTTATTTGTGTATACAGAACTGGGGTACAGGCCAGAGGCTCAGGGGCGGTGAGAGGCTTCACCAGAGACAGAGTGAGGAGCAGAACAGGCAGATCGACGAAGTACACTGCTGAGGGGAGCAGCGGGCGGGTCAGAGAGGTCTGCCTCGCCATGTGGTCACCTCCGGGGCAGGCAGGAATCGAACTCATGAGGATGCAGTTTTAGATTCTCAGTGCTGTGCTTTAACCCACTGCGCCACCAGGGAGGGCCTAAACTTGTATTTTTATTAAGCGCCAGGCATAACAGCGTGCTCAGGCGCCCAATTCCACTCCTCGGGCTGCGTATCTTCTAAAGACGTGTCATCCTCGGGGTGAGCCTGCATGGGATGGGGGGATCTTCTAGGACCTTCCTGAAAAATTCAGCTCACGTGGGGGTGATGGGTCAGAAGCCAGACTGTGGGGGTCACGGAAAGCGTGGGAACAGAAGAAAGGAAGGCTCGGCGCTCCTTAGAGAAACTCGGAAGTCAGAGGAGCCGATGGGGAGGTCGCCCAGGGCTCGCTGTAGCGCCTTGAATGTAAGGGGAGCTCGGGCAGCTTCGGAGGCAGAAAGGAAGAAGCCAGGAAGAGCAGAGTGAGGCTGGCAGGGGCCGAGAGGAGGAAGAGGCTGGTGCCAGGAGGGGCTCCGGCCCAGGAGGGCACGCCGGGGCCAAGGGCACTCTGTCCTAGAAGTGGACGCAGGGACGGGCAGGCAGGCTGCCGGACACTGCAATGCCACCAGCTCCAGGACAGCACAGGGCCACTGGCAACAACTCGGGCAGGCAGAGGGGGTGGGACGGCCGAGGCCACCAAGGGCTTGGCGTCCAGGGCAGAGAGGCTGGTCACTCACTCCCTGCTCTGGCCATGGTCCCCGGGGTGCTGGGCGGGTCAGGAACCAGAAGAGGAGCCTTTCCGGAGTTTGCCCACATCCGGTGGGGGAGGGGAACACTGGGAAACACTGTCCATCCATGTGCTTAACCTTCTGGCCTCTCCTCTGAAGTCCAGCAGAAGGGGCTTGTGGGTGGGCATCCTGCCCCAGAGAGGGGTCCTCAGAGGCAGCCGCTGAGGCTCTGACCACAAGGGCCTCCACGCTCTGGGCTTCCCACACTTCTGGGCTCCCCCGAATGCTGATTTGGGCTCAGTGGACGGTAAGCCAGGGAGCCCCACACAGGGGCAGGGGAGAGCTAAGGTCACGGCGTGGGCCGGAGACAGGGCTGAGGAGGGGCGGGCAGAGCCGTGGGCTAAACCCACAGAAGGCGAGCAGATGGCAAGGCCAGGTCCAGAGAGGAGTTCCAGAAGAGGTCACAGTGTCTAGGGCCGCCGGGGCGTGTGGCGCCTGCTCGGAGCGGCTGCATGGTCCGCAGGGACTGGCCGGGTTTCTGGGGGTGAGGAGGGGAAGGCCCCTGCTGGAAGCCTGGGTGGCGCTGTCACTCGGTGCTGGGTGACACAGGAACAGCGTCGGGAACCAGAAGAGGCGCTTTTTCCTAGGTTGCCCACTGCCCACGGCCCACCAGGACTCTCAGCCGCTGCCCAGTCCCAGGCTTCTGGACGTGGCTCCCTCTGCTTGGCCCAAACAAGCGAGTGGCTGAGTCTGGCTCCCCCAGGGGCCTTGAGACCCTGCTCCCCGGGCTCCTGCCCCTCCCTGGGCCTGGGTGGTCACAGGAGGTGGAGCTGGGCCTCCAGCAGCCCGTGGGCGCCTGGGGGCAGCTGTGCCAGAGTGAGGCCCGGGTGCCAGCCAGGTGACTGCCTTGCCCACACCGCTTCTCATGGGCCGCTGCCCTCCAGTGGACAGTGGTTTGCCTGCAGCCCTGCCAGGCCTGGGAGGGCTCAGCCCTCTGTGAGCAGCGGCTCTGGAAAGGTGACCATCTAGGCAGGAGGAAGGGACCCAGCGTCCTTCATTTGACCCCCCCCCCCTTAAGCCCCGAGCCGGGCAGGCACCTCAGGAAGCCTGTGAAGGCCCAGAATGACCAGGGACCGGGCCCCTCACCCCGCTCCAGGGTGTGGCCTGGAGCCCTTCGCTGATCCATGCCCCCTCCCCAACATGGCAGGTACCAAGGCCACGTTCCAGGGCTGGCTTTCTCCTTCGGGGCCCCCTATGGCACCGCCACCCTCAAGTACTTCCAGGACCACCGCAACACAGCCCTGGAGAAGAGCCACACTCCCCTCTGCCAGGGCGGCCACTTCCCGACCATCTACTCCCCAAACCCCAACCTCGTGCTGGCCTCCCGCGCCTGGGAACGCCAGCTGCGCACCCCGACTGTCACCCGCTTCAACCTGGACAGCGACCGCTCCACCCAGCTTATCCGCTTCTATCAGGTGGGCTGCCCCCTCCTCCTGTGGGGCTGGGGACAGCTGCAGCCTGGGATTTCTCACTCTTCAGAGCCAGCAGGGGCCCCCATGAATTCAGCTAGGAGCCCGGGACCCAGGACTCAAGAATCTGATTTCCTAAGCACCCCGCCCAGGGGCTGCGATGATGCTTGTCCACGGCTGGCGAGGCCCTGGGCGCTCTGGGCCTGAACTGACCTCCCACCCGAGGAAAAGACCTGAGATTCGCTGCCAGGATGAATCTCTGCACCTCGGGCCTCCTGAGCACCTCCTCAGGGCCAAGTGTACTGTCAGCTGCTCATGACTCCCCTGCCCCTCTGAGAATGTGTCTGCGTCACCCTCAGCCTGGCTGGGCCTCACTGCCCTGGAGGAAGGGGCTCCCGGCCACTGTCCCTGCTCTGGTCCTCTGGCTCAGGCCTTTCCCGGGGCTGCTGGCGCTTGGGCAGGCACACACCCCACCTTCGTGGGGGCCAGGGCACCACTGCTACACCCTTGGAAGGCCCGCTTTCCCCCCACTCCCCTCGCCAGCAGCCCTCCTGCTGGGGTTCCCAAGAAGAGAACTGGTGGAAGCCTCGGGGAGACCTGTGGGGCTGTCTCAGTGGCGCCGAAGGCTCTGCCCTTCACTGATCCGTGCCCCCTCCCCCACCACGGCAGGTACCAAGGCCACACTCCGGGGCTGGCCTGTCCTTCGGGGCCCCTATGGCACAGCCACCTTCAAGCACTCTTACTGGGGAGAGCCCCACGGAGCGGGGCGGGGGCAGGGTCGAGCAGGCCGGAGCTAACCCGTGCTGCCTGCTGAGAGCCACTTGCTTTACCTCTACAGCTCCCAGGCCCACTGACTCCCCATAGCCAGGGGGCTGTGGCGCATCCTCAGGGGCGGAGCTGAGGCTCAGAGCACCCCCAGCTGAGGCTTCCTCCCTAGGCACCCCGGAGCTGCCCCTGCCCCATACACCAAGCAGGGATTGTGGGTGCCGAGGTCAGCCCCGGGCACTCACACTCTGCCCTGTCTTCCTTGGAGCTGTAGCTGGCACAGCAGCATCGGATGAACTATCAAGACAAGACCGGCATGGTGCCCCGGGTCCCCTACTTCATGCTGCCTGTGAGGGAGTGGGACCGGTACCCCATCCCCACTGATCTGTGAGTGCCTACCCACGATTCCCCCACGCACTCCACAAGCGAGCGGTCAGGCCAGGCAGTGGGATGGGAGGAACCAGGAAGAACACCTTCTTGGCTAGAGACACTGGGACTTGGGGGTGGGAGTGGGGGACACCACACCTGTGCGCGCCTGAATCTGCTCTGTGCCCCCCCCAATAGTGGCCTCCATGCCACAAAGGTGCAGCTGCTCCCGGAGCAAGGAGCTGCTGCCCTCTGGTGGCAATTCAGGGCACTACACAGAGCGGGAAGGGGTACCCCAGTCCTGTCCAGATTCAGAAAATGTCCATGGAACAAAATGTTCCCCCATACTCACCCCTGTCTGCCTCTGCATGGGAGAACTCCCTTTCCCGGGAAGGTCAGTTCCGCCCATGTAGGTAATGTGGGCAGCTTCCTCCTCTCCTACATACCCAGCAGGGACATGAGCGTCCTTGGCGCTGAGGTGTTTGGGGAATGGGCACAAGGAGGCGGCCAGACCTCAGACCTTAGGTTTCCGGTCTACGTTGACCCCTTGTTAGCCTCAAGGGCCTGGAACCGCTGGTAAGATAAAGCTTCCCACTCATCTAATGGTTTTGACAGCCACGGTCAGTCTCTCGCTGCAAGGTAGACGGTCGTGTGGCAAGCAGGGAATTAAGGCTTAGCAGTGGCCTCTGGAACGCTGCCAGCTGGCCAGTGAGGTGGCGGCACTAGAGGGGGTCAGGTCTCCCAGAGCCCACCAGGACTTCAAGCTGGCCGTCTGCACCGCTGGCGTGGCTGAGTCCGCGTGTCCCTGAAGACAGTGCGGGCCTCTCCTGGACAGGTCTCCCCTGGAGACTGCTCTGGGCAGGATGGCACCCCGGAGCGGGGGGGGGGGTGCAGAGACTCCCTGGTGTGTCCCTTCTCCAAACTGCCTGGCAGCCTGTGGTGCTGCCGACAGCTTCAGGTCCACCGCGGAGGACTGACAGGTGCCTGGGAGTGAGAGGGTCAGTGCTGCACGCAGGCCTTCCCGACGGCCTCTGTGGCCCTGGGAAAGCCCCGGCCCTTCCCTGAGTTCCATCGACAACTGTCCCCATGGCTGTCACCACCACAGCTGTCACCACCACCGTCATCACCGCCATCGTTGTCACCCTCATGAGCATCACCAGCATTTTTATGTTGGTTCCATGTCCAGCTTTCCTTGAGGTGCTTTATGTTCACCTCATTCACTCCTCAGAGCAAGGCTAAGGGGTAGGAAGTGGGGCGCGCCTCTATCAGGGCTGGGCCAGGGCCCCCGGGTCTGTGGGCACCTGCAGCCTTTGCGCTTAACCACTGGGCTGCTGGTAAACAGCTATTCTTGCCTGGGGTGCTGTGTCTCAGACGCTACGCTGGTGAGTGGTTAGTGGGGTCCCCGCGCAAGGGTGAGACCGAGTGGGGTCTGTGTCCGGCACTTCCACCCTCCTCCTGGGCACGCTGCACCACGCTGACTCTGTCTCCTCTCCAGGCCTCCTCTGAGCCCGAAAGACAAGTGGCATCTTTTAAGGGTGTCCCCTGAGAACCTGAAGACCTACCAGACGTTCCCATCGGGGAAGCGGGTGTCCCCACAGGAGCGGCAGAGGAGGGACTGCTACTTTGAGTTCAGAGCCTGACAGCCGAGGACGGCGTCCACGGCGCAGACCAGCTGGCTTTTTGCAATAAAATCTTTGGCCCTGACCTTCCTACCTCTTTTCCTCTGAGCCCCAGGGCGCCCGAGGGCCGCACAGCAGTGCTTCACAGGCCCTGAGGAAAGCTCAGCCCAGGGCCCGAGGCCTGCAACCCCAGAGGTGACCGCAGGTTGACCCAGGGGCTGCAGGTCTGCCAAGCCCAGGTGACACGTCAGTGGGGTGGAGACACCCTCCTGCCCCGCTCCGCTCCCACTGGTACAAAGGCAGGAGCTCCTTGCCGATGGAAGGGTTCTCACAACCCTCCGTGGGGCGGTGTGTCCCCCCTGCTGGCGACAGGCAGAAGGTGAGAGCTGCCCAGGGTCTGACCCAGGTCTGACACCCGCCCAGAGCTCTCCCCTGGGGCCTCCCAATCCCTAGGCTTCCCCCCAGCTCTGCCTCCCATGCGTGGAGACCGTGGGGCAGAGGTGAAGGTGCTCGGGACCCCAGCCGGCCCGGTGGCGCCTGAGAAGCTGTGCAAAGCTGCCACATTCTGCCGTCTGCCGAGACGCGCCTGGGCAGACTGGGCGTCCACTCCCAGGGCACTGGGGCTGTTTCTAGAAGGGGGCGGGAGGGAGTGGCCTGGACTAAGCCGCTGATCAGGAATCTCAATGCTTCGGGAGCCTTTGGGTAGAAGTGCACCCTGGGGTGGTTCTGGTTCTGACTGAGGCCTGGGAGGGACAGGGTCCAGGGGGGCTCGTGATCACCCCCAGGAGGTAGCCTGCCCCTCAGTAGGCAGGATCTCAGAGGCCCCATCCCAGGGTGCACCACACCACAGGAGTTCTCAGCATTCCCGCGCCTCCTGCATTGGGTCCAGGGACTCCGTCAATCAGGTGTCCCCAAACGGTGAGTCAGGGCTAAAGGCACGGATGCCCTGTGAGCCAGCGTCTAGACGCTGCCTCTGACATGGGCCTCCCACGTAGGCACCACCTGCTCTCAGAGACCCCCCATAAGGGGCTTCTCCAGGGCCTGAATCCCTGACCAGCCCCAAAGTGTTCCTGCGGTGGCCCAAGGCATGGCAGCCCAGCATTGCTCACATTGTCACGCCCCAAGGGCCTTGGGATTTCTCCAGGAGCACCAGGCACCGGCCGCCGACTGGAATGACCAGACATGCCCTTGTCTGCATGCCCTCCCCAGAAACTGGAGAGGGGCCCGCGGCGGCTGGGCGCCCCAGTGAAGGGATGGGGGTGGCGTATGTTTCCCTGGTGAACTTCATCCCATTTGGCTTGGCCTGGCTGTGGAGCGGGCTGGGACCTGACCCCTGCCCTCAGAAAGACTGACCGTCCAGCTTGCTTGGCACTGTGGGTCAACTTAAGCCCTGGAATGAACAGTTTTAATAAAAAGTACTTCTGTGTGACCCTGAATTCCAAAAATCATAGACCTTGAATTCCAAAAATCATAAAGAGATGGCTTTTCTTTTGCTTTATTAAACAATTACCATAGATGGGGAAGGAGGGTTTGGGGGGCACCGGGCATACCAGCCAGGCTGTGATGAGCACCCCCATGCTGGAGAGGGCTGAATTCCAAGCCCAGCTGTCCCCCTCAGGGTCTCCAGATCAGGCGTCTGTGGCCACATCAGCATCCCCAGAAGTGAATCCGAAAGGAGCTGAAAGAACCCCACGAGCCACATGGAGCCCTCCAATGTGAGGGCGCCCCTCACCCCAGTTCTCAGTCATCAGGACTCCCGAGCCGCCTCCCACGTCCCCTCCCTGCCCCCGTAAGCTCCCCACACCCACAGGAGGTCTCATCAGGTGTCTTTACTGTCGGTCCAATCAGAGGGATCAGAAACTGTGAGCGCAGGGAAAACCCGAGGGAGGCTGCTGTGTGGACCCCGGCAGGGATCCCAAACGGCCCGCAACACGCCAGTTGGCTCAGGGCATTTGGGCCAGGTGGGGCCCCCAAGGCCTTCCCGCCCCGGGGGGGGGCTGGCCGCCGCATCCTGCTCCAACTCCCGCCAGCATCTTCACCCTCCTGCAAACCCCTTGACCAGGGAGGTTGTGGGGGCGGGTCGCAGGATTCACAGCGGCCGAGGTGCCCCCAGGTCGGGTTGGCGGGAGGGTGTGGCCCTGGGGGCAGCGGGTGGGTCCAGAGTGGCACCCGCGGGGCGGCAGGGCCCGGACGGCGCCACCCAGAGCTCCTTACCTCATGAAGTCTGGCGACTTGGCCATGGCGTGCTCAAACTCCGAGAAAGACAGCATGTTGTCGTTGTCCAGGTCCGACTCGCCCAGCACCTGAGGGGTGCAGGGGAGCAGGGAGGGGCCATGTCAGGATGGGGCGGGGTGCAGGGCAGAGGGAGAAAAACGACAAACGCTGGGTGCTGTCAGGCCAGGCTCCCTGGGGGTGCACCCAGGCACCCCGAGTCCCTGTGAGCTGTGCTCCCCTGCCAGTCCCCACACCTCTCCCCTGTACCACCCCAAACAAGGCTGTGCAGAGCCGGGAGTCCTCTCGGTGACTCCCAAGAGCAGTGAGACTGGGTGCGGGCGAACAGGCTGACAACCCCCAGCATCTGCCATTATCCATTTAAGGTGGGGGTGGGGAGTTCCGCCCTGTAAGGGGTGCGCTCAGCCAGGGAGGCAGCAGCGATGACCCCTTAAGGTTTTATATCTGTCCCCAGTTCCCATCCAGACCAGCATTGCTGGGAGGTTCTGGTCCTGGGGCACGGGGGGCCTGGCCTCCCTTGGGGATGCTCATCTGGCTTCGGGCACTGCACCCTTTGGACGGTCACTCCGGGTTGCCTGTGTTCCAGGACACCGCAGGGAGGGCTGCAGGCCGCCGGCCCACAGTGGCCGCAGTATCGGTGGGGGGCCCTTGGCGTGGTGGCCCGGCACGCTACTTGGGGGGTCCAGAAAGGGAGCCTTGATGCTGGAGACAGGCAGAAAGTGGGGCGGGTTGCCTACAGCCGAGCGCCCACCCTCGGGCCCGCCTGCCTCCCTCCGGCCTGGGCCGCACGCACGTGGCTGGTGAGGTCCGTCAGCAGGTCCTCCGACACGTCCTGGCAGTTGAGCAGCCGCACGATGAGCCGGTGCAGGTCGTCCTCATCGATGAAGCCGTTCTCATTGAAGTCTGGGGGAGGCAGAACCCACAGACTGCATCAGCCTGCGGGGAGCCAGCAGCCCTCCCTGCACTGAGCCCGGAGCCGGGACCCAGGGAGACCCAGGGGTGGGGAAGCCAAGCCCAGGGCAGGCGGCCACGGGGGGGCACTGACATCATGGGCAGAAAGACTTCAGGGAGCCTGCGCCTGCGTGCTCTGCCCAGACACCCCGAGAGCATCGTCTGTTTGAAGCCATCGGATCTTTCATTACTCTCACGTTACGTGTTACAAAAAGTAAACTGAGGCACAGAGCTGCCCTATGGCTTATCCACATTGCCAGCAAGAGCAAGGCGGGATTCAGACCTGGCCAGGCTGGTCCACGCCAACCACTGTTCTCTGGAATCTCCATCTGGGTCTCTCAAGCCAGCATGTTTTGGGGGGCAGGGAGGCGCACAGCAGCAGCGGTTTCTAGCCCCCACCCCACGATCCTGCTCCCCTGGGCACTGTTGCTCGGCGCCGCCTTCCCTCCGGCCAGGCCTCGGTTGCAGAGAGGAGCCCAATGGATTCCTGCCCACAGGGCGCCCAGGCCGCTGGGGTGGGGTGGGGGGACAGCCAGGCACTGAGCAGCTTGGCTCTGGAAGAGAGGAACAGGGGTCCCCGATGGGTGGTTTGGGGGTGTGAACGAGGACGATTTCTGGGAGGAGGAGGACTGAAAGGCTGGGGCCTGCGGACGTGCCGAGGGTCCACGGCTGGGAAGGTACAGCCATGGGTGGTCAGTCGGCCGGCAGCGGGGCTCTGGAGAGAGTCGGAGGTCAGTCTGGAAGCTGGACCGAGCGGCAGACTCCGGAAGGCGACGACGGTGCGGACATTCTGCAGGGATATTCTCCGTTGAACGCCCCGCACAGCCCCAAGCCACGAGCTCGCACGGGGAATCTCTGCGGCAGTGAGCTCGACTGCCAGGCAGGGGCCGGTGCCTTCGTCTGTGGCTTCGTCCCCGTCACGCAGCGCAGAGGCCGATGCCCACAGAAATGCCCCCGCTTTCCCCATCTCATTCCAGCTTGGCCGAAGGGTCGCGTCGATGCTGTTGAATGCTGCATTCATTTCCCCAGTCTGGGCTTCTCCTCTGCCTTCCAGCCCCTCCTCCGGCAGTCTTGTAGGACCCTGAAACTCAACACCCCCCCACCCCCACACTGGAAGTTGTGGCCTTTGGCAGACAGGCGACTCCACGCCTCTAGTGACTCGGCCAGTGAGCGTGGGTCATCCCTGACTGTCTCCTTCCCCCATTCCCTAAGGCTAGCACCCACCAAATCCTCCTAGCTCCACCTTCAGGCGACAGTGAGCCCCCACTCTGCCTCCTGGGGCTCCTTGCCTGGAACTCTCAGCCCTGAGAACCTTCAGGTCTTTATCCAAATGCCAGCTTCTCCCCCGGGGCTGTTCAGAACCTACAATCAGTCATTGTGTGTTGCTTTTCCTGCTTTGTTTCACTTGCTAGCTTATTTCCCTCCACCAGAATATAATTTCCACCAGGGCTGAGATGTGTCTTTCTGTTTCTACTGCCTTCTCAGCTCCTCAAACAGTGCCTGCAACACAGCCGTGCTTAGCGGGTATTTGTGAATACACGCGTCTGTGTTACGTTGCCGTCAGGGAATGAACGAGCTGGCCGAGGTCACTTTGCCGTGCGGGTACCTCTACGGGCAGTCCCTGTGCGAGACACTCGTCACCGCTTCTGCAGTGATAAAACGCCCCGCTTCGGGCTGGATGTCCGGCCACGTACACTCCCGCTTCTCCCGCTGCCGAGGCCGTGGTCGCCGCTCCCTGGGGCACGGTGCGGATGCCGAGGCACAGCCGACCCCCTCCGTCCTCGAGCAGGGCCTCTCCCCAGCTGATACCACCCCGGGACGAGGCTCGGGCCGGCCTTCACCCCAGCTCTCCCTGGGTGATCGTCTCCCACAGGCAGGCGCCACGGCAGCGCAGGTGGAAGGCCGGGCAGTGCAGTGACCGTGCTGCTGCCGGGAAGCTCTGCAGCCTCCCCCAGAGGCCCGCAGTGTCCCCGGGAGCCCTGCTGGCCCAGCGCCCACAGCAGACCGCCGCAGAGGGACATGGCTTCGGCCCAAGCCGTCTGGAAACGGAGTAATTTGTTGGAGTAAAATGCAGCCCTGGACACTTGCTCTCCTTTGGGGGAGCAAGGGCAGAGACGCCTGGGGGCTGGGACCCGGGGCTCCGCAGTGCCTGTCTGCGGCCTCCGCAGTGCAGGACCTCAGGCCTGGGCCACTCCAGGCAGGTGGAGGTGGGGCTCCTGCTTGCGGCTTCCCAACAGTGGGGGTGATTAGAGAGCTAGTGATCTTCAGATACCCCGAACCCCTCATGTCATCCTCTGGACATCGCTGCCATGCTCGTCACGCCTCACTACTAAGGGAGCGCTCTCGTTCACAAAGGGCGGCCCACGTGGGTGGGGCGGGCACGGGTCACTGTCACCCCGCGAGGGCTGCAGTTGCCCCCCACCCCACGCCTCTCCCGGCTGACCCTTGAATCCAGGATTTGGTCTGACTCACTGCGGGCAATCCTCCCCGAGCCGGGGGTGAGGGCGCCCCTCTCAGACCCTACTGAGCTTCCAACCACCCACCCACCGGGGCACACCCGGCACTGTTACCCGGGCACCTCAACTCTGCAGCTGAGGCCCAGCAGCCAGTTCTTAACCCGCCACCCCACCCCACCCCACCCCACCCCATCCCAGGGTGATGGAGTCCAGCCTGCGGCCTTTTGGGAAAGAGTGGGTTCCGGCAGGGCTTCTTGAACTTCCGAGGGCGGAGAGAGCGGGCTGGGCTCTTAGTCAGCTGCAGACTCTGACTAGCAGGTGGCGTGAGGCCTTAGGCTCTGCGGTTCTAAGGACCCACAGGGCCCACTGGTGCCGCTGGGGCGTGGCCGCGCTTGGGCCTTCGGGGAGGGCCCTGGCCAGGTCTCCGGACGCCCACTGAACCACGCCACCACCTCTACCGCCACCACCCTCTTCTGCATGCCCGCTGTGTCCTATGCCCTGTGTCACTGCTGCCACCACCTCAGTTTGATGAACAGCTACAGGGTTCCAGCACCGGGCTCAGGGGAGAGGCACGTCTTCTGTCTTGACTCTGCTCACAGCTCCGCCAGGAAACAAATCTCAGCCCAGCACGAAGAAAGCAATTGTCTGGGCGCTTCAGAAGCCGCCCTGGTGCTGAGGAGTCCCTGGGCGCACATCTGCACGGCTGATTTATACGCAGGCTTTGTTCCTTTGTTTCTGTGCTGAGCTCAAGGTGGAAGGAACCTCTGGAGGGCTGGGAGCGAGGCTGGCGGAAGACACGAGGCCAGCGTGGAGGCAGGTGGCATCTGGGCCTTGACCTGAGCTGAGGCACTGCCTGACCTCGGGGAAGGGAGGCCATTCACCCCAGTTCTGAGCTCCACAATCTAGCTCCTGTGCTTCGAAGCCTGAAGAAACCCTGCTGCTCTTCCCGCTCCCTGAAGAGTTTGGATGTTTTTGTTTGTTTTAGCTCCAGAAACCGTGGAAAGGCAGCTGAGGCAGACACCTTTGGGGATATCTGCCCAGCATCAACTTTGCCATCTCTGAGAAGTGCCTCCCCACCCCCCCCCTCCCCGGCGGGAGGCCTCGGGAGCCATGTCTGCTAGGTGGCTGCTGCTCCCTGGCCATTGTTGCTTGGACCAGGCCGGTCATCTGGCCCAGGGGCACTAGAGTGTTGGCTCAGCGGAGTCACCAGCATCTCCTGACAGATGCTTGTGGCCAGTCAGTGAGAGTGGGGCCCACAGGACACGTGGGGGCCAGAGGGCCTGTAGGCCCAGAGGCATGGAATCAGGCCTGCAGCAAAACCCTGCTCCTGTCCGTGCACCTGCGGAGACTGGGCTGCTGTGGAGAGATGGACGACACCGCTGTCTCGCAACCTGGCCAGCTTGCGGGAGGCCCGCCCAGTCCTACCATGGCGCCACACTGCTGTGGTGGGCAGCCCGAGCGTGCCCTTCCCCTAATGCGCTCTTGGCATGCACATCAGCATAATCCACACCCGTCTGGAGTGTGGACAGGGACCGTGACTGGCAGGCAGGCGTCGCTTCTGTGATTTCCTGTGATTTTCATTACGGTCGGTAAGGTTCCATCTTGTGAGCAAGTGGCCCTGGGGAGGACCCATGTGGCAGGGGGAGGGCAGCCTCCAGCCGCCAGCCAGCAAGAAGCTCAGGGCTCCACGTCACAGCCACCAGCAGCCTAGGTGGCTTGTCTGGGTTCTTTTCCCTCACAAGAGCCTTGACTGTAGCCGTGGGAACCCTAAGACGAGCACCAGTGAGTTCCTGACCATGGAAACTGAGATCGCAAACCGCTGTCACGCAGTCGCTGAGTGCCGCTGGCTGTGCCACAGCCTTGGAGAGCCCGTGCTCTGCTGCTGCTCCCGAGCAGGCGAGCTCTGCTCCACGCAGCCTGCAGACTGCTGGCGAGGCCATGAGCACCCAGTGCTCTCCGTGCGAGGACCTGCCCGTCCAGAAGAGTGGGGACGGGAGGGGGCAGCAGCTTGGAGAGTGACGCCGGCCAGCTGGAGGTCTGACAGAGACGAGCAAGAGCCAGAACACCTGCGGCCCCTAAGGAACACCCTGGGGACTCCTGGAAATAGTCGGGGTGGGGAAGGAGGAAGACTGGTGGGGGGTGGGCACGACAAGCCAACCAACCTGGGTGTGGGGGCTTCTTTTGTGCCTAGACCCAACAGTGAAGTGTTGGGCCCATTACACTGAGTCAGCTCTAGTGCTCCCACCTTTCTTTCTATTAAACAAGCATAATTTCTTCGTGCTCTTCTACATAGCATCCTCGCGCTCTCTCCCTCTCATTGCCCACACCACAACCATCAGATGTCAACGCCAGCAGCTCCCCTTGCCACCCACGGCGTGAGGGGCGTGGTTCCCAACAGGAATGGCAGTTCTCAGTCTTTTGTGGCCTGTAATACCCAAGAAACACTGCATGGCCACGACACCCAGCAAGCCCCAGGGACACCATCCCAGCAGCACCCCAGACGCGGTGGTGGGGGGTCCAGCTGTGGCGCTGCGGGTGTCCCCAGCCCCCACACACCTACCGTAGATGCGGAAGGCATACTCGATCTTCAGGCTGGGGCAGGCCTGCTCGCTGAACACAGAGGCCATGCCCAGCACGTCCTCGAAGGAGAACACGTTGTTGTGTGAGAACACTCTGCAGATTCGGTCTCGGAAAGGGTTGACCTGTGGGTGTGGGGCAGGAGGGGAGACATTCCAGAGCCGTCAGGCGAGCGCCTCCCGAGGCTTGCTCCCCTTCCCGAAGCACAGCGTCTCAGGGTTGAAAGGAAAGAAGAGCCACCCCCTAAATACTGCAGGAGGGACGGGTCTGCGGGCCAGGACGCTGGGCGCCAGGAAGGAGGGCGGGCCTGGGTCACGTCCCCACACACACCTGTGCCTCTCACACTTCCCCAGGGCTCCATTGTTGGTTGTTACTCTTTTGAATGGTCAGTAATTTTTCTCCATTTTCTGTATGAAATATGAAAAATGCTTAATAACTAGGATTAAACACTGTGTGTGCTCCACCTCCCAGAGGTAGCCACTGTCAACTTATTGATGTAGATGTCAGATGGACCTGGGGCGCCCCGATTTGCCAGTGACCTTACAGCAGACAGATCGCATAACCTCCGGAGGCTACGGTTTCTCGTCTGCGAGGGAGGGGAGCTGCTCCATTTCTCTAGTTAGGTCTGGGGGAGGATTAAGCAGGGTCGGTTCAAGCCAGTGTTGGGCGAGCAAATACCACCCAACAAACGGTAGCTGTTTGCTGTCGTTTAACTGCTATCGGGAGCAGCGGTTCTGACACTGAAACCTAGTTCACAAATCAGCACGCCAGTGAGTAAGGATCCAGTGATTTTAGAAACGCTGCTTCCCTTAAACTGGGCTTGGCCGAGTTCTGCAAGCGAGGGCCATGTGCTGAGCAAATGCCCAGCGCTTCTCCGCCAGCCCCAAGGAGGCGGCCTGGCCACTCCGCCTCCAGCCTCAGAGCACAGCAGGTGGGCACGCTGTGAGGCAGGCAGTGGGCAGATGCTGTGAGTTCAGATGACAGTGAAGCGGAAAGGGGCTTCTAACCCGACGGGGCTGTGTCCTCATGAAAGAGGCAATCTGGGCCTGGACATACACACTCAGGGAGGAGGCTGAAGCTGCAAGCAGAGATCAGAGTGCTGTATCTGAGCCAAGGAAGGCCAACGATGGCCACAATGCACCTGAAGCAAGGAGAGAGGCATGAGCCTCCCCAAGGCCCTCAGAGGGAACCGGGCCTCCTGCCGCCCCTCTCTCCAGCATCTGGAACTGAGACGGTGCATTCCTGTTGCTGGAGCCACACTGCGCCCTCGTGCTGGCAGCCTTGACAAACCCACGCCTCTAGGGCTCCGCCTTGTAGAGAAGACAGGTGACAGGGGTGACCCTATACCGGGAGACAGACGCCTGTCCCAGGAGCGCCAGGGTGGAGGGGAGACGGGCTGCCTGTGTAGGGTAAAGGATAGTTGCTCCGGCTCTGTACTCCACTAGCCTCTGGGGCGATCACCTGCAGCCCTGACTGAGGTAATGTGGAGGCTCTTGGGCAGGGCACGCATGCCTGACTATGGACACCTGAGCACAGGTGTGTAAGTGCAAGTGTGCACACCTGGGCCTAGGAGAGAGCCGATAAAGGTAGGCGGTGAGGCCCAGCCACGTGACTACAGAGCGGCCAGACAGTAAGAGCCACGGAGAGACCCAGAGAAGGAGTAAAGATGGTGGGGAGGGGGCTGGTGGGGAGCTGCCTGCCGGCTCCCAGGGCCCTGCCTCCTCAGCCTGCAGGCTAGCCACAGCATGTGCCACACCTGACAAGGTCCCCACTCTGCTTCCTCCATCCTCTCACCTCAACAGCCCCCTCCCAGATGCTTGTCCCAGCCTCAAATACTCAGTCACTCCTATCTAAGTGGCTTTACAAACTACCTTGACAAATGTAATCAAATTAATTCTCACAAATGGACAGGTGGCTTAACAAGCTTCCTGCAAGGAAGCCACTGCCGAGGATACTGCTTGTCATGCAAATACAAGTAAACAAGAAAATGTCAGGGCAGACACAGGTTCTCCCCGATGAGGCAGAAACACTGAGAATCCAGTCAGGTGTAAGGAGACCTCCTGGCTTAATCTCTCCTCCTGAGCTTGGAGAGGTGAGAGGCTGATGAACCCGCTCATCACCAAGCCACAAGCCCACCAGGGAACAGACTCCAACCTTCCCTTCCCTGGGGGCCTCCTCATTTCTGGGCTTTGCTAGTATGAGGTCATTGTGGGAGGTGGGGGAGGAGAAGAGTGATTGTGGGGAGCCACGCCCCCGTGTCATGTGACTGATCTGCTCACGTGCCTGCCTCTAACTGATGGTGGAGGAAAGGGTGTGCAGTGTGGCCAACATGGTGAACACTGATCTTGGGGGAACAGGCAGAGAAAATACTGCTCTGGAGAAAAAAGCACTAGAACAAATTTCACACTGTGGAAAGTTGGCCAAATAGTTGAAGAAGCATCCAAGTGTCTCTAATAGGGTTTTTGAAGTCCACGCAGAACCACGTTTCTGTGAGGCAGAAAGGAAGGAGGAGATACAGACCCAGCAGCGCATCACGACTTTTATAAAAACACCATTTATGGGAAAATTGTCTCAACGCGATCACAGATGGGGCCCCACGATGAACAGAGACTAGAAAGGAGCAGGGGTGGCGGCGGGAGGGGAACTAATTTCCTGCAGGATTTTCTGCAGACCACTGCACTCACAAAGCTAAATCCAGAAGTATGGGCAGTGCTCACTGATGTGGTTAGTTTCTTTTAAAAGAGTTGGAAGTATTGTCTAGCTCAAAGATGCCTAGCCAGAAGAGAAGTGACTATGAAAATCTTGACTCACTGAGAAGTTTAATTCAACAGCAAATGAATATATTCATACAATAGGAGCATGAACCACTTTTTTTTTTTTCACCGTTGTGGGGTGCATGATCAAAGAGTATCTTTTGATTAACTCTTGACAGAGCACTTACAATGGCCATCAGGCTCAGAGAGGAATCATCTACGGTTCTTGCACAAAAAGACAAGCATTTCAAATTTGCAGGTTTTTTATGATAACAAGTAGCTGTTGGCAGTTTTTGACCTAACAGAATCCGCCAAAAAATAAACTCAAATTCTTCTGACTCTTCAAAGTTGGAAGTGATTCGTTTTAACAAAAGAACATATCCTCACTTTTCCAAAGCAACTCATGCTTTCAAGAGAGTATATTGAAAATAAGAGTACTGTTGTCGTTAACAGGTGTTATCTATAAAAATGCTGTTATCTGTGTATAGGGAAATATGGCAAAAAGGCTTTTCTAATTCATTCGAAAATCATCCAAAGGAAGAGCGTTGATGGATTTTAAAGTCCATTAGTTAAAAATAGCAAAAGGCAATGTCTTCTGATAAGTTTGTAAGAGCCACTGATTGACATAAAGGAAGCTGGACATCTTCTAGGTTAGTTTCAATAAAAAACCTCTAATTGGTGGATGGGGCTGCAAATCAGGGCTACAATTTAATTCATGCAGCCATGTTACACTTCTTCTCTTTGGATCAGCTCTGACAAGCATTAAAAATAAACTCAGCTAGAACCAGACTTATGAACAGCTTGATATCAAAGTGACATTGCGTCCCCATACACAGTAGTTAATTGTTTGCAAACAATGAACTCGTGAGAAGATGAGATGCTGTTATTTAAAATAAAGAATATGTTTGGAAAGTACTTTATATAATCTTTTAATTTGTTTATTTAGTATGTTTATATTATATTAGTCTTGTAGTAAGGAGGGTATAGTGTGTAAATGAATATCCCAGGAGCATGAACCAGTTTTTCACTGCTGGGGATGTATAATCAAAGAAGTTAGCAGATCTCAGGTCAAAGTTAGCCCCCACATCACACAGGTAGAAGGGAGGCTCTGGGGGAAGGAGGGTGCTGAGCCCACGGTCACTCAGGAAGCAAGTGGGAAGGCCAGCTTAGGGACCCCTCCGGCCATCTAGCCCTTCCCACCCCCACTGTCTCTGGTGCTCTGTGTCTCATAAACCTGGAAGAGAAAGCTGGTGATGGAGGCTAAACATGCGACAGGTGAAATGCAGAAACCCTTGCAAGTGGAGCCCTCTTAAAATTCTTCCTTTAATCTTAAAAGTGTTTTTGATACCAAGTGCAAAAATGGAGTCTTGCCTAGGAGAGCTGTGCCTGTCACTCATGGTGGCCACTGGGGGTGTGGGCCCCCCTGAAGGAGGAGGACAGGAGAATGGCTGCAGGAGAAAGAAGCCAAAAGGAGAAGATGAAGGCTCCCCAGACCACCAGGCTTTGGGGGTGGTGGGAGCCAGGTGGGCAAGCTGCTCCTGAGAGGGTGTGGGCAGAGGACTGGCCACAGGGCTCGGTCACCAGAGTCCCTGGCACAGAGCTCTCTAGGACATGTCTGTAGCACACAAGCAGCACCAAGCACAGGGGCCCCAGAAGGTGCTGAGAGGAAAGTTCCTGAGGGTGGGAGAGGCTGCCTCCCGCTTCTGCTCTCTCAAGCCCAACTCAGCAGCCAGCCAGCCAGAGGAACAGCAGAAAAGAGGCAGGGCGCAAGGCTCATTAGTGACCACAGTTTACTGTGTTCCAGATTTGTGTTGCTATTACTTTAACAATCTGAAATCTGAACCAATGCATTTGGGGCCCCAGCCAGAGAGTTATAGTCTGGCTTCAATTTCACAGTTGTTTAGCAATCTTCAATCTTCCAGAGGATGACGAAGATGACAGTTGACAAAGCAACACTTCCTATTCAAGAATAAGGTGTACCCTGGTGGGAAGGTGTTCAGATTAGGGGATATTAAACATAGCAATGTAGAAATGTATCCAGGTAATTTGGCAGTGCAGTCTCCATCTCTGCATGATGAAACTAGCGATGAAAATAACCTCCAAATGCTGGGGACTTTTTTGGAAACAGAAACTACAGTTTGTTGACAATAAAGATTGCAGTCTCTGCCAAAATCCGAAAGCTTTTTAAAAAAGACCTTCTCAAAGTTATTGAACAAGAGGTTTGATTTGAAGATGAAAGTCACAAGGAAAATATTTGGACTTAGCTTAAAAATATCTCCTCCCCACTTCTCCAACTAGCACATAGTAAAAAGAGCTTTTTACAGTTGCTGGAAAAAAAACACACAAAGATACTCGGTGACTCAATCATGACATCATTGATGTACTTTGATTTTTAAGATCTCTTTTTTTTTTTAAAAAAAAAGAAAGACTAAACAGTATCATTTAACATTTTTCATTGCTAATTAAACATTTTTAATGCCTAGTGCTTAGTTATGAATACTGCTTTATTTTTGTTCATTTTGTCTGCTACTCTTATTAAAATATGATTAATATTCATGTTTTTAAAGCACTCTAAAACCTGTCAAGGAAAGGGGTGGGTGGAGTTGTATTTTTATGGAGTACTTAGGAGCTCAGTCCCTCTGATGTCTTGAGTAGAGGCTTCAGCTTGCTGAAGGTGTCTCACTGAGGGAGATGCGGCTTGAGAGTTATGCAAGATTGGGTGAGCAGAACAGTTGGGAAACAACAAAACTGCTTCCCCTCAGATATACCATATTTATGGATAGGAAGACTCAAGATGGTGTTCCTTTCCAAATTGAGCCCTAGAGTTAATGATTCTAGTTAAAGTCTTCCAATTGTTTTTATGGACACTGACAAGATGACCTGAAATTTTGTGTAGAAATGTAAAGGATCAAGACCAGCCAACGCAATCCCAACAGTGAAGAAGAACAGCTGACGCCTTTATACAGCTAGGTACCAAGATCTGTGCTAAGGTTGCAGCACTCAGCACTGGCATTATTGTGCAAGGATGGACTCACAGACCAGTGACTGGAAGAGATTCCAGAAACAGCCTACACTTATACGACTTCTTGACTTATCACAAAGATGACATTGCAGTGGACTTGAGAGGTATTTTCAATAAGCAGTGATGGATTTAGTACTATTCATGTTTGGGGAAATAATGAATCTTTATTATAACCTCATCATATACAGAAATCAATTCTAGATTGATTATCGCTAATGTGGAGAGCTAATAAAAGTTTTAGAAGAAAGCATAGGAGAAGATCTTCATGACGTTGGGACAAAGATTCTTTAACAGCATAAAACACTAACATATGGGGAAAATATTCATAAATTGGAGCATCTGAAGATTGAGACTTTAGGTTCAGAAAACAGCACTAACAGCATGAAAAGGGTTTTGTCAGTATGTGCTTCATATTGCGGATGGATAAGCACCACCGCAGGCAGAAAGTGAAATAGTTCTCAACAATGAAAAGCAACTAACTATTGATTCATGCAATGGTGGGGGTGATTCTGAAATATATTCTGCCGAGTAAAAGAAGTTAGACCCAAAGGGCTGTAAACTGTGTGAATCCACTCGTATGACATTCTGGAAAATGCAAACTTTAGGGATGGAAAACAGGTTAGTGGTTGCTAGTTGTTGGGGGAGGAGGAGAAACTGACCACAAGGAGGCTCACAAAAAAATTTATATATTTTTAATCATATATATTATTAGGAAAATACTAGAGGGAAACTTGAATATGCAAAAGATAAAGAACACCAGCGATGATAAATGGTCATGTAAATTAAAAAGACCCTTTTTCTTATTTAAATCATTTTTACAAGTACACATGTGTAGCTGTAGCTGGAGATTTCAACATTCCTCTGTCAATAATTGATAGAACAAGTAAAAAAATATATCAAGGATATAAAAATCTTGAAAAAGCTGCCAACCAATTCAACCTATTTTATAGGTTCTATTTTATGGAACACTCAACACAGCACAGTAGCAGACACATTATTTTCAAGTGCACTTGGAGCATTTACCTACATAGGCTAGATTCTAGATTATAAAGCTGTCTTCAACAAACTTGAAGAATTTAAATAATTAAAAAGTGCTATCTAGTCACAATATTAAAACAAGAAGTCAATAACAAGAAGATCAAAGAGAGCCCAAGGGTGACGCAGTGGGTTAAAGTGCAACACTGCGGAGTGCAGCCACTTGGACTCGAGTTTGATTCCCGCCTGCCCTGGAGCTGACCCACATGGCGTGGCAGACCTCTC
>NW_004567121.1:27264637-27314562 GCF_000260355.1 Condylura cristata | reverse complement strand
TCCCCTCACAGGCTTCTCGTCCTTCAATCCTGGAAGGTTGGCCTCATCTTGGAAGAGCGGCTTTCGTTTGGGGCTCTGGACACTGGCGATGAGGATACTGTCAAAACTAAATTCTAATCGGATGAGTCCCTAGACCGTCGCACCCCCTCCGCACTACAGCAGCTCGACCAGAAGGTGGCAGTGTTGAGTTGGAGTGGGTCAGTCAGTTCACAAACTCAGCATTGAGTAAGTGCCGACTGTGTGCAAAGCTCTGGCTAGGCTGTGGCTCTCTCCTCAGCAGCTGGCAGAAAACTGTTACCATTTTATAGAAAGGAAACGAAAGCCTGGAGGGAGGGTTCAAACTCGTAATTCAGTGCTTTGTGCTTTGTCTAACTCCGGGGGGTGTCGTAGTGCAAATGGAATTCCTCAGCCTCGCTGTGCCACTGGCCTGCGCTATCTCCCGTGGCCGCACGGTGCTGATGCAGAGGGGCTCGGGAGCTGGGCGCGGGCTCGCGCGCCGGCTGTGGACACCGGAGCACGGGAGTGCGCGTGCGCAAGTGTGCACACCTGGGCCCGGAGGCCAGGCTGGAAGGGGGTCACTCAGAGAAGGATCAACTATGTGGCCACAGAGAGGCCAGGCCAGAGAGAGTCCACAACAAGTGGTAGAGATTTGTGGGGGACTGGAAGGTCCGGCTGTCTGCCTCTCAGTCTCCCAGCACCCCCTGCCTGTCCCATGCCTGCCTCCTTGCATGCCAGCCCCCCAACCACCCCCCAGCTTGTGTATCTGGTCCCTGGAAGGAGCAGTGAAGTCAGAAAAATCCACTGAGGGCTCTGAGCCCCTCCTTTATCTGCCTGCCCCAATGGATAGTAACCTTGCTCTGTGCATACTTACACAACCCATGTATAAAATTTTCCCAAGAATGTGTCTCAAAATCACATGCCTGTGATTGCAGAATACTCAGGTCGAGCATTACCCCAAGGGCCACGCCCTTGCCAGCGGCAGTTACTCAGATAACAAGTCAGCCGGACTGTGACTTCCTCAGCTGGGGACAGCAGAGGCGGAGCTCACACCAGACCTTTTGTGAGTTACTGTGAGCCAGGCACTGAACTAGTTCCAGGGCAACAATGAAGCCTGTCTCTATCCATGGGACTCAGCTTAGTTGCTTGCAGAAGTCTCTTTAGAAACTTCTGTTTGGTGCAAGCAAACTGAGATGACAAGAACAAGGATAAAGCAGCGTTACTGGGAGCCAGACCGCAGAGGGCTGAGGAGCAGAAACCAGCAAGAAGACAGCCAGAGCCGAGTCCAAAGGAGCGGGTGCCAGGGGCCAGACACTAGGGAACGGCAGGGGTCCCCTTTCCGGAGCTCGCCTATCCCTTATCACAGAGCATCCTGCTTGGGTAAAATGTCAGGTGAGGGGAAGAGGCCAGGGCGGTGCTTAATCTCAACTCCGAAGAGCCTCCAAGAACCAGACTGTGTGGGATGACCTTCACCAGGTGGAGAGGAGTTTGGCTTTTCATTTCTGGGGTGTTGGAGGCAGGGATCACAGGGGAGGAGACGCTCACTGACGTGAAGGCAACCCCCTGCGGCCCAGGGGCAGCCTTCCGGCCGGTTGTTCACAGAAAAGGGACAGTCTCCCTGTTTTAGACGATCAACCTTCCTGAAGTTTAATAACAAGAGGCCTGTATGGGAGCTGTCTCCTGGTGACAGATGGGTTGGCAGGGACAGGCTGAGGATGTGTCCTGCTGGCAGCTGGAGACAGATAGCTAATGGAGCAGATAGGGGAGAAAGGCAGTAAAAATGTTAAATATTATTAAACATCCATGGGACCACGTGGCTGAACTTGGCTCAGACCTACCAAAGCAATCTCTCTCCAGATTCCAGGCTACGGGTACCTGCCAATGCCCTGAGGAACCTTCCAGAAGGGCTACCTGCCAGGACAGAGGTTCTCAGGGGAATGCGGGCCTGAGTTTTGGGGGACAGGGGCCCAGCAATGTGCTGGGGGAGACTTGGGCCAGGGAGTGGAAGGAGCAGCGGCCCTGGAGTCAGGCTGACTGAAAGCTTAGTATAAACTCTTGTTATCTGTAAGCTATTGGTACCTTGCAACTGTTGGGGTTTGTAATGCCATCATTTCAATGGTACAACTTGCCCAGGTAAAAAAGAAGAAGGAAAAAGGAAACAAAAAGATGAGCTGTCTCCGTGTTTAGCAATATTTACAGTTGCTCGTTACCACGTTTCACAGCTCGCCATCAGCTCTGGTGCCTTACAGCTCACCCAGCAACATTCAAGTGCCCGCCGACTCTGCAGAGGACCCAGAGGGGCGCGGCCCTGGGCACGCCAGGCTCAGCAGTAGGACCCAGGGGGCGGGCTGAGCGCCCACGCAGGCTCTCACATGCCCCAAGCCCCCCTTGGGCTCCCTGAGTCAGCACCCTGCGGAGGCCCGGGGGCCCGTACTCACTTAGCAAGCTGCCCGGTGGCTTTTATGTAGCCAGTCCTTCGGCAGGACTAAGTGGCCAGGTCAGAGTCTAGGAGTGACAACTGGTAGGCAGGACAGCAGACTCTGCCCCCTTCCCAGGCTGCGCCACCTCGGGGTCCTTCTGGAGCCCCGTCTCCCTCCCTGGTGCCCACCACCAGTGGCACAGCACTGGGCACGGGTGGAGAGTTCGCACGTCAGCCAAGAAGCCGTGTGGGAAAAGGGGAAGAGAAGCACACGTGCAGAGGGTGGAGGCCCTGGGGAGCCCCAGAGGGGCCTCTTCTCTGTCCTCTGCAAGTCCGTCCCACCCCCAGAAGAAGAGCATACCACCAGAGGAGAATGGAGGAGCTGTGTCCGCTCACCTGCACACAGTGGGAGGGGAGGGGATTCCCAGCCACCTGGACCTGCTTTTGGGGGTGCAAGGTGGGGGTGCACCGGGGTTTCTTGAGTATTGCAGCAAGACTGTTTTCTGTCTGTTGCACCGCAAGTAGCGTCAACTTGTAGCTGAGGCTGGGAACCTAACAACAGTTTATAGGCTACTCTGGAAAATGCAAACAAAGTTCCCAGCAGCCAACATAAAAACCCGTTAGAACGCAATCTGTACCTGCACTTTAAAGGCCCTCTGAGAAAGCAGGAAGTGGTGACTAACGCGGTGAGGTCACCAGAGCAGACCAGGCACCCACAGTTCAGGGAACTGCCCGGGGCAGCGTGCTGCTTCTCACGGGCAGAGGCCGGGCTCCGCTCGGCCCTCCCACTGGGCCTGCGGGCCGGCTGTTTACAACAGCCTTCCTGTCTGGAAGCGGCGGGCCACTTGGTTGGTATCAGGGCTGCTTTGCAGCTGTCTGGGGAGGCCCATCCCAGGACACCCTGGGAACATGTTCCCCTGTGAGAGTCCCCGTGCCTGTCTTTGCGTCGAGATGACGGTGTCTGTGGTCAACATATCTAAGTGCCTTCATGGCTTCAGTCCCTGACACTTGGAGTGTTTGGGTTTTTGAAACCCCCAACTCCATATTCTCTCTGTCCTGGCTCCCGGGGACATTGCCCAGAGTGCAGCAGGCTGACCGGCCTCCCGGCCGCGCTTACCACCCCTGGCCCTCACAGAGCACTGCTGGCCAGACTCTGGGCACCGCTCCTGGCCACAGGCTGGCCGGCAGGAAACTGGTGTTTGCCCAACGTTGACTGTGCCAGTCACGGTCACGCACATTATTCTATTTAGTCCTTACAGCAACCCAAGCGGTAGATGTCAGGAAATTCATTGTGTAGATTAAGGGAACCGAAGTACAGACAGGTGAAATAACTTAAGCAAATGAGAGCAGGAGTTTCATTCCAGGTCTTCCTGACTCTCAGCCCCAAGCTTCTAGTCAACGGGTTTCCATTGACTAGAATAAATAGAATAAATAAAACAGAAAAACTGCACACGGGGTCGAGCTCCAGGGCTGGTCGGCAAATAGTCGCCAGCTGAGAGCCCAGGGATGTGCTCTCCTAGGACAGATCAGTGCCAGAAGGACTGGGGGAGGGGTGAGAGATGCCTTGAGCACCCCAAGGGGGTGGCAAGAGTGACTTGCAACTCCGTTCCCCCAGGCTCCCCACCCCGGTCCTCAGCTGCTTCTCCAGGGTGGCACCAGCTGAGCGCCAGAGCTAGGAGAGGACCGGGCAGATGCTGCTACAGGGGCTCAGCAGGGCTGTGGGCCCAGGTGCTGTGTGGTAGCAGCTCTGCACCCCTGGGGGAGGCCTTGCCGGAGGGTGGGGATGGAGCGGGCACACCAGGGCTTGTCAACCCGGAGGGAGGACCCAGGGGCATGTCACTGGTCTCTCTTTCCCTTTCCTTGGGTTAAGGATATCTGCGAGCCCAGCTTGTATTATTTTCTTCTTCTCTCTCTCTCATGAGGCATAAATGTTTTTCCATGTTGCTATCTAATCAGTATAATTGCCATTTTAATGGTTGCATAGTTCAAATTCCAAAAATGGACCACTCTGTCTATCTAATGCCTCCAAGGAAGAACCTAGAAATCTAAACTAAGGAAATAAGTTTTTAAAGTGAAGAAAAAATACATGAGGATGTTTATTGCAAAAGTATTTATAGTAGCAAAAAATAAAAAATATCAACCCAAATCTGGAAACAATGTTAATGTCTTGGGAGGAGGAGATGGTTGAGTAAATCAGAACTCAATGCAATTATGCAGCCATTAAGATGATAATTGCAAAGACAATGCAACATTCGGGGTGGGGGGAAATTATGCCTAATGGGAAAAAAAGCACAAAGTAAAATTATATCTATGTGTGTTTAGCATGATGTAAAACAAAGGGTGACCTGGGCAAAGGGAAATAAAAACGTATGTGAGGTTGGTTGGTTACTGAGGAATTCCTCAGAAAATGTGCTTTGCTGCTGACACGCTGTTCTTAACAATGAATAAAAACATGTTCAGAGATAAAGTCCATTCCACAGACGCGTGCAGGTAACCAGACTTCCCAGGGGTTAGAGACAGGAGCTCTTGCTTCTCTTTTCTGCTCCGCCTCCGGGGGGGGGGGGGGAGGACTGTGCCCCAGACAAAGCTGGACGAGCTGTCCCTGGGCAGCTGGGCCTCTTCTGCTGGCGGTGGGAGCTGCTCAGGCAGTCGGGGGCTGCCATGGGGCTTGTCTCACGGTCCTGGCACCTCCCAGGTCCGTTCGGCGCTGCACAGACATTGGGTGGTAAGCAGCAAGCAGTGAGCACTTTTTCACTTTCCTGATCATCCCACCGACTTCTGGAGCCGCCATCCTGCCCTCTCGCCTGGCCTGCGGCGCCCACGGCCCAGCCTCCCGTTCTCCCTGCGGGTGAGGCGCCTGCTGGCTCGGAGGCCCCTTTGTTGAGGGTGGCACAGCCTCCCGGCCCAGCGGGCAGCCTCCCCTCTCCTTAGTGAGCCCCCCATTCCTGGAGGCCACCGGGAGAGAGGGGCCAGGGCGGCTGGCCTGGCTGCCCTCCGAGCAGTGCTGCTGAGCCCTGGGGACTCGGGGGAGCGGGACAGAGGGGGGCGGGGTGGGGGGGAAACAGGGGCTCGGGCAGGATGAACTGGGTCTCTCTGGTCATCGCCAAAGGGGTCTCTGCCTTTTCTGCTGCCCAAGAGATGATGTGCTGGTCATGGCATCGGTGCCAGTTCTCCCATGCACACACCAATGGGGGCATGACCCTCTGGCATCTGGAAAGAGGGGGAGGGCGAATCCTCCCAGAGCCTGACTGGGGCTCTGGGTGCAGAGACTTTCAGCACATGGAAGGCTCTCTCATCTGTGCTCCCAGTCTGAGGCAATGTCCAGGGCAGGTGGGCGACCCCCACCTGCAGCCTGCGCCCCCTTACTGTACCTGTCAGCTCATGAGAGAGCTGGGGGACCCAGGGACAGGATGCTTGCTGTCTCCAAACCAGCCCAGTCTTGCTCCCACTTGCTCCCAGTGTGCTCTCTGTTCAGGAATTTTGCCTGCAGGCCAGCTGAAACGGACTCTACTGTCGCCTCTCCTGCTCCCATGAGCACTGTTGGGCCAAATCTAATTCCTCCTCCACCCACCAGCCTGGACAGAAAAAATCAGGTCCTCCTCAGCCTTTGTTCAGATTCAACCCCTCGGCCCCCCGCCCCCGTCAGCCCAGTCTCTCAGTCATGTTCCCAGTGGTCTGGTTGTGGGTCCTTGACCGCCCAGCCCGTCCCCTTCCTGCCGATGCGCCTGGTGTGGAGTTGACACATCCAAAGACCCGCCACAGCTCCTGGGGCAGTCCCCCGTGCCCCCAGTCCAGGAGCTACCCCCCAGCACTGCGGCCCTGTTCTCCAGAAGCACTTGGCGCTTCCCATCCATCTCACACCCTGTCTTCCCGAAGCCTGGGACGCACAGGGCTGCAATGATCAGGTCCATGTCGGCAGAGAAACTGGGGCCACGCACGCCCTGCAGACACAGTCAGGGGCTTCCAGTAACCGATCCCGAGAGCCGGGGCGCCGGCGGGGCTGCCTCCTGGGGCCTCAGCAGTGCCCGCCACGCAGAAGCCGGCTCGTTAGGGGCTGAGGCCAGGGCCAGCAGGTCCCTCTGTGGTTGGACCAGTGCTGGGTGAATGTGCCAGTGTATGCCAGCCGTGTGCAGCTGGCACTGCCTGCTGGAGCCTGCAGCTCCCGACAGGTGGCCCAGACCCGTCCCCACACTCAGGGCTCAAGCCCAGGCAGTCCGTCCGGCCTGTGGCTGGCGTGTCCCTGCAGAGAAGGGCCCTCAGAGGCTTACAAATCCTGGGAACAGAGCTCCAGGCAGCCGGGCCAGCACCTCGTTAGGGGGCCCAAAGCAGGGAGTGGGCATGTCAGGAACAATGTTGTTTATTTTTCTATTTTTAAACAAGTCTGAGGTCTCTGGGGGCACAAATGAAGTTATCAGAAAAGACATGAGTGGAATAAAGCCTCAAGCCAGCAGGCTGAGAAGGGCCCTTGGGACCAGGACTCCTGAAAATCTGAGATGGGGCTTGTTTATCTTGTACTCGGAGGCGCAGGACCGAGGCCGGGGAGGGCATGCCTGTGCCAGAGCCCTCTGCTGCCGGCCCCTCCTTGCCGCTGGGGAAGTCGGGCAGGGGCAGGACTTTTTAAATGTGTTGTCTGCAGGGAGAAGGCTCCACCTTTGGAGAGAAGCCCGAATTCACTTCTCGCCTCCAGCACATGGACGGTTTTCCTGGCAGAACCAGGGCGCCCAGGGCCCCAGCCAGAGCCTCGGGTTCCTCATCGGTAGGGGCCGACCATTCTTGCCTCGCCTCCCAGGAACTTCCACAAGGAGAAGCGACGGACTGATGTGAGCTCCAGGGGCTGGGGGGATCGATTGATCCTTCTGAGCCTGAAAAGGGGGCTTGTCATCCCTGTCTTCGAGGTGCGGGAGCCGAGCCTCTGGGGAGTTAGGGACCCGCCTGCCCGCACGCATGGCGTCCAGACTTAGGCCCATCTGGTCACGAAGCCCACCCGCCTGCCACTCGCCAAACTGCCTCTCAAGTGCTCCAAGGAAGGATTATACATCCTGCTCTTGGGAGCTTGGAGAGAACTCATGAATCATTCGCAGAACCAATTAGAGGCCTGAGTGGGTTTGGCTGAGGGAAAAATACCTCCCAAGAAGCGAGAAAATGTGTGGTAAGAAGCTCTGACCGCGGGACATACGGACGGCAGAGTTGGTTGGATTCTGGTCCTGGCGCTTACTAGCTGGTGACCGTGGACAGCTTGCTGAGATACCCCAAATTTCCCCTCTTTGAAAAGCAGACAACAGATAGCTACTTCCCAGGGTCGACGAGAGGGTGGCACTTGTCAGGTGGCAGGGAACATTCAAGCTCTGTACCAACGCAAACAAAACCCTCTCCAGTTCTGTGACAGATGCACTGAACTATCCACTTGAGCAAGTTACAACCCAGCAAAGAGTGGGAGTCCTACACACCCCCCTTCCAGGGAGCACCACCCTGAGGTGGCAGCAGGTACAGAATCCCCCTCAAGGATGCTTGGGGGAGACGGCTGCCCTTGACCATCCCTGCAGGTCAAGAGGTTCGGGGGAACCCTCACCCATCCCAGTTTAGGGTTGTGGGTCTTCCGTGCCTCGCCCTGGTCCAGATGGGACGTGGAGGCCAGTGAGAAGGAAGGAGTTAGCCAAGGCACTAGGAAAGCTTAAACAAGAACCTGGCCTCTCCCCCGCTGGCCAGACTTTCCTAGCTACCTTCTTGGCACATGCCCCTTGGAAGATGAGGAAACTGAGGCCCGGGGAGAGCAGGGGGGTACCCAGGCTCCTAGCCTCTGTGTCTTGTCTGCTGTGGGAGGCCAGGGCCTGTCTCTGCTGCTCACCGCTTAGCCCAGAGCAGTGACTGCGTCCCACTTCACCGAGCTTTTTCTGAAACCAACCACTTCTTAATTCTTTGGCTGAATGTCTAAATAAGGATTTTTGCCAATTCCAAGCCCTGCTAACTGATGAAGTTGTCAGGAAAAGATCTAATGATGCTTGAAAATGCAGGGCGGGAGCCAGCTGCCAGATTGCCCTCCCCACTCTGGCTCTGCAAGGGGATGGACCCCACCCCCAGGCTGGGAGGTGCTGAGGTTGAGACTCATGCCTTTCATCAGCCACGTGACAGTGGAGAGTTACTTAACCCCTTTGATCCTCCACTTCCCAGCTGTTAACGGGTCTCGGAACCCTCACTTGGAGGATTAAGTGAGCGCAGTGTCCGGCACAGAACGGCTTTCAGGGCAGCCTGGGAGGGTGGGAGGGTGTCCGCTGGACCCCGATGGCCACGCCCCCAGCCCTGAGTGAGCGGGAACTGAGGTCACCAGCTCCATCTGAGGAGGCGCTGGGTGTCTGATCCCGGTATTTCTCCCGGGAGAGGGGTGCTGGGAAAGCCAGTGTGCATCTCTCCAGTGGATGAAAGGCTGAGGTCACCCAGCCCTGGGAGGAGGCCTCGACGTGGGAGCCTGGGAGGCTGGCGGCCCGTCCCCTCTTCTCTCCTCTCTCAGGAGAATGTTTGTTCACTCGGGAGTCTGGGCGCTGAAGTTGGGGCCGGTCTGGGGACTTGGGAGCCAGCCGATTCCCAGGCCTGCCGCAGCAGCCCGAGGGGCTAGGCTTGCCGGAGATGGGGGGCCCTGCCAACGTGAAGCAGGCCGCAGCACAGCTCCCCACGCCCCGGCACACGGACCTGCGGGCGGGTCCTACAGCTCAGGCCAGACTCTGCGGGCGTCTCCCCCTCTTCCCTCCCCCTGCCACACATGTGCACACAGGTACACCTGTAGATATACACATACATATGCACATATGTACACACAGGTCGCCTGCTGGGTGCCCTTGAGTTCATTTGCCCAAAAATTGGGAGAAGAACAAACACGTGTTCTTGCAGTTGTCCGATTTCCTAGAGCTTGTTACCACTTGCGGACTTTCCTTCTCTGTGGGGTGGGGGGTGCCGCTGTGCCGATGCACCTGCTGTGAGCGCCCAGAGCGACTGAGCTGGGCAGGGGCTGGCCATCCCGGGCCCAGGCTGCCGGCAGTGGGCCTTCGGGTGGGGGACAGAACTGTCCTGACCATCCAGTCTGCTGCTCTTCCCAGCAAGCCCGGGAGGATATCTTAGGTGAGCAGTGGCCTAAATACAACATGAGGATTATCCCATGTCCAGCTGTCACGGCCTGCACTGCGGTGATTAAAGATCCCACCCTGGGCTGCTACTCAATGCTCCACTCTGCCCTCTGGCCGAAGGTGGAGGATGGTCTCAGCCCCTGGGAGCCGGGAGGCACATTTAGCAGCAGGTGCCAGGACCTCACCTCAAAGTACCCTCAGAACATGGGGGAGCCCAGAAACGGAGCATGGAAGAAGCCTCAGCTCAGCCTCTGGAGGTCCTGAGACCCTGTTTCCTGCCCGTCCGTGGGGTTGACCCCAAGAAGACCCCAGAGTCAGGTCCTGCCTGCCCTCCCATCAGTCTCCCAGCGGTGCTGCCTCCACGCCACAGGGGCTCAGAGGCCCAAGCCTCTCGAATCCCTTCCAGCCCAGCGTCTGCAAGACCAAGCAGGGTGGTCATTTAGAGCAGCAGAGTTTCCACTGGGTGAAGCACTTAACCCCCCTCACCCTCTCCTTCCCCAGCAGGTACCTCAGCCAGTGAGGCCGTGGATGCAGGTACCTGTGGAGAGCTGGGAACTGGTGCTGTGCCCACTCTGGCCCAGCCACAGACAATAGTGCAGGGTCCTTCTGGGGCCTCAGAGACCTGTGCTACCCCAGACATGCCACTCTGCGTGAAGTGGGGAGCAGATGTTGACAGGGATGGCCGTGAGGCCTTGAGCTGGGTCTTTCCACAAGGATGGGGTTCGCTGGGTAGCCCGGTGAGTCTTTCTGGGCCCCATGTTTGGCACTGGAGTCAAGAAGATGAGCTGTCACTTACAGGTGGAATACAAAAGAGTGAGGCATGGGAAAGAGAAAGCCGAACCAAAGCAAACCCTCAGAATCTGACTGCAGGCCTGAGGCCACAAGAAGGGGTGTGGGGAGCGGAGGAGCTGTGTGGTGGGCTGTGGTGGAGGGTTTGGTATTGCTGAGGGGTGTGGAGTGGCAATGTCCACTTGAGGAGGTGTGGACCTGTAGTCCTTAAACATGTACAGAGCTGGTACCTCACTAAAAATAAATTGTTAAGAAGAGTAAAATCAAAACCAAAAACCCGAGCTTTGCAAAGGCCTGGGGTTTGTGATTCTGAGTAAAGGCCCAAGACCTCCCTCAGTGCACAAACACAGTCAAGACTTAATGGCCACACAGAGGGCGAATGGATGAGAACCCCTGTTTGCCAGGTCGCCTCCACAAATGTCCCCTTTAAAAAAATGGTTTATTTTCTTACATCGTTGCTCACTTTTGGACAGCATTTGATCTCCCTCGGGTGATCTCCCCATCGTTCTCCCACTACCACGCACTGCCCGTGAGTCATCACCAGAGCCCTGATGCTCTTCCCTCCAGTTCTAGCCCCTCCCCACCCCTCCCCTGCTCTCTGCCTCAGATGTAGGGGCAGCTTGCAGGTCTCTCATCTCTGGGACTTTCTCTCAGGCAGTGAAATCAATGGACAAGAGTCCAGGAGCCCTGAGGAGGGGGTGCTGTGGGACGGGACAGTGCTGGGGGCAGCTGCTGTCTGGTGGAGGCTGTGAGACAGCAGCGTGAGGACAGGGTGGTTTTGAAATGTCCCACTGAACATCAGCTAGGTGCTCCTGGGTCAGGTGACAGCTGGAGCCCATCATGGTTTCCGCTCCCTCTGACGCGTACTAACACTAACATAGACCGCTTTAGCAGGACAAGGGACAAAGCCAGAGCAGGCGCCAGGGGCGCAGTGGCCGTGACACACACAGGGGAAGCCGAGGACCCGGTGGCTGCTGTTCTGCAGCCCAGAGTCCTCTAGAGGACTCGAAACTGAGCTACCTGGTCCCACAGCTCAACTGAAAGGAGGATTGACTGACCCAAAGTGCAGAAAGGCAGGTGGGGGTTCTAAGAAGGAACACACCGAGCCCCAGCCTCTCCCCGGCTTCTACAGAAGATTGGAGGGTGGTTGTCTGGGCAGAGGATAACAGAAGGTTTTTGCACTGGGGCTTCAGACATACGGAGAATAGAGAGTCAATCAATGTACGTGACTGAACTCTGCGACCCTCCCGCCCTCATTTCTGACTAACTCTAGGGCACTGGCAGCCAGAGCTGGCTCCTGCTTCTCTAGGAAGTCCTCGAGAATTGGCCCCTGGCTCACTCTCCAGGGAAGCTCCCAGTCCATAAACCCCACCCAGACTCTGGCTTTGACACGGGATTTTTAGCAACCAGCCCTGACTATTGATGACGAGCAGGCGATTACCAACCCTGTGAGGAAGATGCCACACGACAGAGAGCCAAACAAACAAGTGGGGAAAAGCATGTTGGAGAGGAGAACAGGGAAGACACTGTGCCCGGGAAGACAGAGAGGATGCTGTTTCCAAAAGGGAATAAAGAGTAAACAAAAATGAACTCTTTGAAGTTAACAGCATGATGGCGGCAGTGAAAAACAGAATTCGAGTTGAAGAAGTTGAAGAAAACTCTCAGCAAGAAAAGCAAAAAGGTGAAGTCCATACCAGAAACATGAAGAAACAACCCAAGATATACAACATCCCAGATTCCAGAAAGGGAACAAAGAAAACGAGGGATTACCCAAGAAAATAATGTATGGTCCATTGCTCAGTCCCTCTACTGAAGGGCTCTTCTGTGTGCCTGGTGCGCAAGGAAAAGGACCCACATCAACTCACATCGATGGAACTCAGGATGCTGGAATCAGAGTATGCAAGTTTCCAGAAAGAAAGGAAAAAACCCTCACAAGCAAACACTCAGGGAACGGAGTTTCACCATGGTGAAGCTAACATCCGATAGTGGGGTTTTCCAAATTCAGAAGAAAAATGATATCCAAGCTATCATTCAATGCCATCTAAACTCTTAATCAAGAGTGAGCAGAGAATCTCAATGACACTTTCAGATATGTAAATGTCAAAACATACATCCTTTACCAGGAAGCTACTAGAGGATCTGCTCCATCAAAGCAAGGGAGAAAATGAAAAGAACAGAACACAGGGAAAATGGAAGATCCAAGGACAAAGAGTGTGGATGGCAGTTCCAGGGTGACAGTGTGTGCCAGGCTCAGAGGCAGTCCAGCTGCCGGAAGCCTCCAAGAGAAATCTGGCCGAGAAAATGTGGGGTGTACTAAGCACCTCACTACCGAGAGCCTTGGAGGAGGCTTAGATGATTGGCAGAGGTTTGGTGTTGACTTAACGATAAGCACAAAGAACATTAAGTAAAAACAATGATTACATCCAGGAAAGACACCACCCCCAAAATGTACCAAAAGAGAACAGTAACCACAGTGTATTTCATAGCTCAGTTCTGAGTGTTGTGCATCATCATGGTGTAAGCACCGGAGAGTGATCTAACTGAACGGTTATATAACAGTCCTTGGAGGACAGGGAGATGGACATGGGACGGGGAAGATGGACATGGGACGGGGAAGATGGACATGGGACGGGGAAGATGGACATGAGACGGGGAAAGAGTTAAATAAAGAAAAGCTGAGCCACCCCGAAGGGACACCAAGTGTGAGCTTCAGGTGTGCAGAGGCAAACCCCAAGCATCAGGTAAGAGCTGAAGTGGCTGACCCCAGAGAGGGGCGCGGGATTGGGGGGTCGCTCTGCTAGGGTAGCCTGATTCTTGGCATGTATCCATCTTCTTGATCTAAAAACTACCCCCAAAATTAAAAATAATAATAAAAAAAAAGCACACTTCCACCCCTTCTCCTTCAACTCTGTTCCACCCTGCTGATTTCTCAAGAGACTGAATAACTGTCAGGACTTTTTATTGTGAAATCTTTGGGAGTGAGTCCCTTGAAAGCTATTCTGAGCAGAGAGCCCAAGCCAATAAGTAGACCTCAGAAAGGCTCAGAAAAACCGGGGATAGACAGAGAGCAAGATGAAACTCAGGAGCACAGGCTTCCCAACTTCTTCGCACGTTTACAGCACAGATGCTCAGATAAATGTGGCAGAGAGCAGGACCTCGCACTCACCATCCATCTGCAGGAGGTTCAAAGAGGGCAAGAGGGTGGGGAAAGGTCCAGTGTGCAAGCTTCCACCAGGCCGGTCCTGAGACCCCAAGACCTTCCCTCACCGGCTACCTCTACCATCCCAGACTAGAAACTAGAAACTGGCCACAGACGCTACTGTTCATTCATGTTTATGGAAAGCAAGATCGTTATTTACAAGCACAGACACACTGAGCTAGTTCACTTTTAAAGACACCAAATAGAGCAGCAAACACAAAGAAAACAGAAATTTCTGAGCAAAAAAAAAAAAAAAGGACCACAGACAGGCCCAGCAAGGCATTCTGTCATCAGACTTTCCCGGGGACCTTCTGGGGGCTCCAATGGGCAGACCCTTCCCAAATCAACCAACCCACTTTTCACATGAGTGAACACAAGTTAAGAAAACAGAACTTTCTTCCCAGACCACTCAAGCCCCTGAGCCAAGTTACAGCAGTGCCCGCTGCTCCCTGGGGCCCAATTCTCAAAGCTTTTTCCAAAGACGTGTTCTGGGCAGTGTGACTCACGCGGCGACATACTGGAGCTGCTGAGGGCACTCGGACACTCGGCCTTCACCTCCCAGGGGCCTGACTGGTCTTCTCGGGACGCAAGCTCTCCGCTCCGCACAGGGCTCGACAGACACCAGGAGCAGCGTCAGTGTGACTTATAAGTCCCCAAAGGCCAGTCTGAGGCTCGGGGACCACCAGTGATAAAGTCCCTGACATCCAGGAACAAGGGGGGAGGAACAGGGACAAAAAGGGACGTGGGTGGAAAGAGCTGCTCTTCCTTCTGGGAGTAGGGCCGGCTTGCGTTTTTGTTCTAAAACGAACATTGGGGAGAAAACGAAATGATGGTGATTATGGGTGACATTTTTTTTTAATGCCCTTACTTGGCAAAATTGAAAAGTTGGAGTCTCTAGTCCTTCCTCCAAAAGAAATTGGGGGGCGGGATTTTATTGGACTATGGGAAGTCCAAAGTCGGGGATACAAGACAACAGAGAGAACAAGGCCAAGTGTGGCCAACCACAGCCGGGTGTCATTTGAGGTCTATGCTGCCTGGGGAGCCTCACCCTCACGCACTTCTGTGCACAGCCCATGACCAAAAAGTGCTCCCGTCTTTTCAAGAAATCTGGGTGCCGGGACAGGGCCTCTGTCTCCCAGCACCTGAAGGTGGCTCTTCTAGCCACAGAGGGACAGGCTGCACCCCCAAACCCCCCCACCAGCATCTTTGGCTGGATTTAAATGCTCCCTTCCCCACCCCTCCTCTCCCCCCCAGTCCCTTGTCCGTTAAGTGCTCCCCGAGGATCACCGGTCAGCAAGTCACCCCAGCTCCTCCACTCCTGCTCTGCGTTCCCTCGTTCCCTAGTGCGGCAAGGCTCGGCGCCCTCAGTTCATGAGTGGGGTGCTGCGGCTCAGAGCCAGTTGGAAAGGTGAAAAGAAACCAAAAACATTGTTTTAAGAAAGCCACATACAAAAAAGTCAATGTGATCCCAAGAAACATTTATATTTCTGCATAGGGGGAAAAAAATCTGGAAGGCATAAGGCAGAACGGTCCTGGCCGTCCCCAGAGGTGGGCTACCAGATGGTTTTTATCAGCGTTACTGTCTTGCTGCTTCTCTGTGTTTTCCAGTGTTGCTACAATGGTGGTTGCAAGCTAGATGAAAACCGTGCCCATTAGAGGGATGCAGCAAGACAAGCCCATGAATCTTGCTCCAGGCCCTGTTTAGTTTCCAGCCAGGAATCAATGAACAAGCCGCCTCAGGCTCCCAGCCCTGCCCTGCGGGCGTGGCCTGCCGCCGCCCAGGTGTGGTCCCTCATCCTTGGGCCCAGCAGTGCACAGACCCCAGGCCCCCACCCACCCCTGCCTCCACCCCTGTCGGTCGGTTGGTCGTTGCCAGTCTGCCCCTCCTCCATCCTCAGGTCTGACTGCCCCCAGCCCCTACCCAACAAGACACCCTCACCCCACCCCCATGAAGAGAGGGGTGGGCCGGAGGAGGACAATGCCTCACCCCTGCACGGTCTGTTACAGGGCGCTGCGGTACCGTCTGTTTCACAGATAGGAAATGAACGCAGAGCCGGGAGATGTGTCATCATGGAGAGTGATGGAGCTGGGCTTGGTCTCGGTTCTCGCGATCTTACTCCAGTGCCAGCCTGCCCACCCTCACATCTCCTCCCCCAGATGCCAGGCCAAGTGCCAGGGCCACCAGCCACCACAGGGTGGCATGCTCCCTGGTGCCCCCAGGCACCCTGCAGCTCCAGGCCCCTGCCAGCACCAGCCCAGCCCAGAGAAGCCCATGAGAAGTGGAAGGCAGGGCCTGGGGCCAGGGTCCTCCTGCCACCACCTGGCCCCCACTGGGAGAAGGTTGACCCCTCCCGTGTGTAAAGCTCCAGTGAGGAGTGTTTGCAATGACTAGACTGCATGGTCTGAGTCTCCTCCCAGGCTGGACACTCAGATGTTCTGGGTCTGACCAGTGGCGTGGGGGAGGCAGACGCCTCCAGCTGCCCCTCACCTAGGGTCCTGAGGGCCGAGGCTGGCCTTGAGAGAAGTCCCACCGGGGGTGGAGGCATGGTTCAGCTTGGGGGGTGGGGGGCTGGGGCATGTGTGTGTGCTGAGGGGATCCACACACATGTCATACTTGGGCACATTCACCTTGCTGAGGGCTGTCTCCTTGCCATCCCCCCCCCTCCACACCCCATCTCATCCCTTTGTTTTCTCCGCCTGCCTCTGTTTCAGCCCCTGGCACCTTCCCACTCCTGCCGGACACCCCCGCCCCGGCCCTGGCCCCATTCCAAGAGATGCCCACAGTTCTCGGAGCCCGTCTTGTTCCAGACAGGAATGAAGATGGCTTTCACTGCACACCGACAAATTCAGACCATTATTCCACTGAGATCCAGATAAACCGGGAAGCCTGACACAGCCATGATTTGCTAACCTGACAGCGCCTCTCTATGCGCGGCCCACATTTTAATTAAAAATCTCAGGAGTGACTGGGAGTTCTTCTATTGTGCACCTCTGGGCTCTTCCAGACTTCTTGGGGGAGGGGCAGGATCTGTGCTCAATAAGGGCACAGGCTCAGAGAGGGTCCTGAAAGCACGGGGGTGGAGGTGTTCCCCCAAGCACAACTCCGGGGTGCAAGGAGCCCTGAGGAGCCAGTGCAAACTCCCTGTCACCCCCCACCTCAGCAGGTGAGGAAATGGGGGCCCAGAGTGATTTGCGCAAGGACTTCTTCATTGCAAGGGCAGTGTGTGTGTGTGTGTGTGTGTGTGTGTGTGTGTGCGTGCGTGCGCGCGTGTTGTGTGTGTCCTGGGCATGTGGTTATAGGGTTCAACACCAAAAAAATGGGAAAATTCAGAAGGGGGATATGAGCATTCAACTCTTATCGAACAGGCGCACTCAGGGAGGGTTGACGGGGGAGAGAAGAGGAAGCTTGGGGGTCCTCTCTCGTCCTCACTCCTGCAGGCAGGTTGGCAGGGCTGTCCCCATGCTTCAAGTCTTACTCCTGATTTCTCGGGGCAGAGCCTGAGAAAAGTCTCCATCCTTCTAGAAAAGCCCTAGCCTGCAGAGGTATCCTGAGCAGAAAAAAAAGACTGAGGAGGGGGCCTGGCAGATGGCCAGCGTGGCAGCTAGGCTTCCCGAAGGCCTGAGTGCTCTTCCTACCAGCCTACTTCGGGGCACAAAAGCCAGCAAGGGGAGCTGGCCCGTGTAGGGTTGCTCGGTGGCTGATGGATTAGAGGGGTAGCGAGAAGCCTTGGGGCAGGCAGCATACCGGGATGAACAACAGGGCTGGCGAGAGGCTCCCGCTGAGGCCGCCACCTTCAACTACGAGAAATGAGCAAGTCGCAGCACCTCAGCATCTCACCTGAAAGGTAGTGACACTGTCACACCTGTCCTGCCTCTGCCATGTGAGGAGTGTCTGGAAGCCAGCACCCCCACACCTGGAGGCTCTCGAGCCCCTTGGTCAGCACCAAGTGCCCCTCTCAACCTTCAGCTGCTCGGCAGATCCCAGCAACCGGGCACCCGCCCCCTCCCCCATTCACCCACACAAAGCTTCGTGGACTCACCCTCAGGGCCGGCAGGGAGCTGACCTGGTCCATGGTCAGTGTGGCCTCCTTGTAGTATTTCCCAGGAGGACAGAGCTTCAGGAAGGTGTCATGGATGCTGAGGAGAGAGGTGTAATGGGCTGAAGGCTGGGAGGTGGGCAGGAAGTGCCTGTCCTGCCGGCTCTCTACGGAGGAAGGGGGCTCCGGATGGATGGACACAGAAAAGGCAGTTAGGCCTCATTCTCCCCTTCTAGAAACATCCCTGCACCGAGGCAGCCAGTGTGCCAGACACCGAGGGAGGTGCAGAGATGAACCAGGCATGAGGAGAAGCATGTGACCGTGCCCCCTGGCCTGGAACACGCTCTCTGAGTGTTAGTTCTAGACATCAGAGCTGAAGGACATCTGTCGCCATTCCATCCAGGCCTGCACTTAAAAATGGAGAAACCAGCAGGCCACTGTGGGAGCCAGGCTGCCTCAGGCCGTCAGCCCAGAGGAAAGGGGGCTCCCTGGGCGCCAGCCAGGGTTAGCATCCAGATGCCTGCAGCCAGAGCGCCCCACAGCCACGCAGGCCGGCAAGCCCATGCTCAGGCTGTGGGGCTGAGCTGTCTTCCTAACCTGCGACTGAGGGCTTTGTCTACAGGCCCCACCCTGGTCTGGGGCATTTTGTTTGAGCGACAGGCAGAGAGCAAGAGGGCTGTGTGACTGCCGAGAGAAGGGCAGCCTGCCTCAGACCAGAGCCAACGAGCCTACCACTGCCACTCTGACCACCTACCCCCCCCCCTCCCGGGCCCAGCTCCCTATTCACTCACAACCTCTTGGGTCTGAAGGACCAGTGACAGCAGAGGAGAGAAGTCATGGTGACTGGACACCCAGGGGGTCTGGGATCCCGCAGGGCTGGGGGACCTCCCTTCGCTCCTGAGCCTCAGTTTCACCGTCTCAGAAATGGGCACCCATGATGCTGCTTCTGGAGCTGGATTGTGGTGTGAGTTCAATGGGAATGCAGAGAGGTAACAACAGCATCTGGAGCCAAAGTTCAAGGCCTAACCCTGCCCTTGGTGGCTCGGAGACCTTGCGCAGATTCTGCCTCCCCAGAGCCTCCGTCTCCTCTTCCCTACAACGGGACTAATAAATCTCCCTCACAAAGACACCAGGAGTAAATGAGAGGATCTGTGTCTGCCAGCATCTGCCTGGCACACAGTGCTTGCAGCTCTGGGGCCTCAGAGGCCGTCCTGTCCACCTCCTGCTGGGCTGCGCTTGCGCCCTCTGTCCAGACCTAAACTGATGGCGGGAGCCTTGGGACGTGGCCGACCTGTCCCCTCCTCACCACGACAGCCCTATGGCCCTGTGCGCCGTGAATACCTCGCCAGTCACTCCTCCTGCCTCTCGCCCTTCCCCAGCCAACCACCAGCCTCGGCTGAGCAGTGGACAAGCAGATGATCGAACTAGTTTACACTCAGGAGTGAGACCAAAGGCCTCAGGGTCAGTGCAGTTTGTGGGTGCTGCCTCAGAGGAATCTCTAATTGGGGGGGTTCAGGGACATGTGACTAAGTGCAGAAGTTGAAGGGTGATTTTACAAGTACAGACTTGGGATAGAGGAGGTGACACACCCAGGGCCCAACTCCGGGGGATCTCAGAGCACCACCAGCTCCCCATCTGGCCACTTTTCACAGCTGAGTGGAAAAATGTCCCTCAGGGCCCAGTCATGGGACAATGGACGGGAAGTCCACCGTGTGCGTGTGCCCACTAGCCTGTAACTCCACAGCCTGCCAGACCCTGCTCTGTGTCCTCCTGAGTCATCTCTACTGGCCGCCTCCCGGCACCACTGCCTCTGGCCCACGGAGGCCCACGGAGGCTGCAGGTGGTGAGAGAGGTTGGGCTTTCCCCTCGCCTCCCAAGCCCCCCACTCTCTCCCATCCCAGCAGGCACCGGGGTGTCCGTCCAGTGTCCCTCCTGTTGCAGACAGGTGGCCAGCTTCCACAGCACCCCCCCTCTCTCCACAGCGGGCCTCGGATCATACACGGCGCTGGCGAGTGCTGGGCTCTGGCCCAGCCTCTGCAGAGTGCTGCCAGCCTCCTGTCTGTGTGCTGCCACATCAGGGAGCCAGCCCCTGTCCGAGCTGTGTGACCCCAGGCGGCTGTCTGCCTGCTCTACGCAGGCAGATCTGGGCTTAAGACCTGACTTGGCCCCAGGGGAAGGTAACCCCCATCAGGGTGCCATGCTCCCTCATGACACAGGCCTGCAAAAGGGGCCTGGTGTGGCGGAAATTCCCGGGGCACGGACTGTGGCCACGCCAGGGGTCCTGACCAGAAGCTACTGTGACAAGCTCGGGAGGGAGTTAGAAAGCGGGGTGTGTAATGAGGGGGTACCACATTCTCCAGAAGAGTTCTGGTGGGGGCAGAGGGGACTTGACCCTGAAGGACAGCGGCGAGGACAGGAGCCATCATGTGAGCACAGGGGCTGTCCAGCAGCCCTCAGGGGAAGAGTGTCCCTGCCAGAATTGCTGGTATGAGTGATCCCAAGGATCCGCACCCAGATGAGGGTCTTGGCCCCACCCCCAGAGGACCCTGGGGGAGGGGTCTGCAGGGAGGGGACTGCAGGCCTGCAGGCCTTCCAGGCTGCCAAGTGGGTGGGCTGCCCACAGATGAATCGTGGCTGCATCTTCGCTGCCACAAAATGTTCTCCTCCTCTAAATATGGATCAGCCAGCTCTAAATGGAACTCTGAATTAATCACTAATGGACTCAAAAGTCAAAGCCATTTGAAAAACTCACACATTCTGCTGCCAGAAATCCAGCAGCGAAGCTGTGGCTGCCTTCCACACCTAGCCCAGCCTGGGGAGGGGCTGCCAGGGCCCCCGCAGGCCTTGGGGCAGGGAGGCGGCCAGGCCTGCCGCCCAAACCCTGCGGGACCTTGGGCCTGCCAGGCCCCTCCTGGGTCCCTGTTTCCCTCTAACTCAGTGACCATCAACTGGGTCCCATCTAAGAATCACGGGGAGAATTGGAAATGATCTACACCCACCCTGAGGTGCGGGTTCTGGGCTTGGGGGGGAGGAGGCCCAGGCCATAGGTTCTGTAAGTCCGTGTTTCGTTACATGGGCGGCACTGAGAACAAGGCTGCCTGCGAGCTGGATTCGCACCCTCTCATCCCGGCCTGGGGTCGGGGACCTCACCTCACCCCCTCTCCTCGGGGGCTACAGCCCTTTGCCGGGTGGCATCACCTGCAGGTGTTTTGTGAATGGCCCTATCTTTAGTCTGAAAATGTGGCTTTCAGTCCCACGATCTGTTATTTCCAAGCAGTGTGACCTTGGGCGAACCACTTCACGTCTCTGTGCCAGTGTCCCCATTGCGAAAAGGAAATAATGGCGCGAAAACGAGGCTGTGTGGTGCTGCTGTAGCTCCGACCGTCTGATTGTTCTCAGAACGACTCTGTGGGGCGAGCGCCGTTACCCCCACATCGCACTATTTTACAGGTGTGGACGGGGGCTCCTGAGGGTGCAGAACTGGTCACAGAGACAAATCTGAGCTGCGGACACTGACCTTTGGCTTTGGTGAGCCAAGGGGCAATCTCCCCCCGAGCTGATCTGCCAGTGCCCAGGGCACCAGGAGCTAATGTTCAGACAGAATGGTGAGACAGAGAGGGTAGCGGTCTCCATGGTGCCAAGAGGAAAGGCTGGGCCCTCCTGGACAAGGGCTAAGGGTGCAGCTTCAGGCCCCCACACCAGCCCCATTCCCAGCCCACACCCACAGCCATTCATGCTGGTCCGGACTGCTCAGGCTCAGTCAGACCAGGCTCCAGCCCTGGGGCCTGCGGAAGCCACATGCCCTTTCTTTGGGTCAGTTTCCAGCAGCAGGGCCTGCAGCTCCTGCTGCAAACAGAGCCCAGAAAGGCCTGCGTGTGAGCCCATGGAGACATCCAGGAGCCCGGGGCTCCTAGCAGAGTTCCTCCAGGGGTGAGGGGCTTGCCAGGAGCTGTGGCTGAACAAGCTCTGCTCTTTCAGAGACTGACAAGACGGGGAAAAAAAATGTAGAAATGTAGAAGGGACAGGCCCCTTCTCTGAGAGCCAAGCCCGGGAAGGGGACTCCAGACATGCGTAAACTTTAAGCGTGCGTGTGTGTGCGCGTGTGTGCGTGCTCATCGGTGGATAGGTGGAGGTACACACGTACCCGCAGGGCGCTGTGGGTGTGTACACACAGGCGGGCAAACTTCCAAGAGTGTAGCCCATTCACGCATTCCGTAGCGCTTCCCCCCATAGGAACATCTGTGCTGCTCTGGACATGTTTGGAGCTGTCATCTTGACTAGTTCTGCCTAAGGCCCTCGAGCTGTGCTTCATTCCTGTTTAGAGTCCACGAGCATCTCTTCTGTGGGTGGGCCGTAGCTCACGCCCCCAGCCCCCACCACGAACCTAAGTTGCCTGTGGTTTGCAGTGCTGCGCCTGACGCCACATGAAACACTGTGCACAAAGAGCCTGCCCACAGGGAGGCAAATCCACAGGAGAAGGAAGGTGCACATTGTCGACCTGGGAAGGTCGATGTAGGGAAGGGTTTCCTAGAAGACTAGATGGCTCTCTGCACGGAGGGGAGGCCCGGGAACAGGCGAGAGAGACATTTGCTTGTCACTTAGGACATTCGGCACTATGTTTTAGCCATTGGATGACCTATTACTTTGAAATGTTCATTTTTATTCAAGTGTTACTTTTTAGAAAATATCAATGGGGTTATATGGGTATTAAGAGGTGAGTCATTTGGAGTGTTGTCATAATTTTCTATATTAAAAAAAAATGAGTGAATAGTAATTTTCAAACGGTGTGGCGCCATCACTGCCTCTGGCCACCAGAGCCCCCGGGGCCCGCCATCTCTCTGAGGGTGAGGCTTGCAGCTAGGCATTGCCCTGCCCCAAAATAGGATGGGATGTAGGACTTCGAGGCCTGGCATGGTGGCTAGGGAGGGGAGCCCCAGCAGAGACGCTGCAGGGAGTGGTCCCAGGCCTGAGGGTCTAAAATGCTCTCCTGACCCCACCCCCACCCAGCATGTCCTGGTGAGCCCCTGGACTCCTGTGCCAAGTTCTCGTTGGCCCTGGCCAGGCCAAGCCCTCATACGCCTCACACCACTCACTCTCTCCATCCTCCCGGGAGGGGTTTCTTGAACAGTACTTTGGTCTGGAGCTTCCCAACTGGACAGAGCCCTCTTGAGGACAGGGCCTGTGCCCTACCCACTGTTATCCCCCCAGCGACTTCACATCCCCCCAGTGTCTGCCACATGCCAGGCACCAAAGAGAGGTTGGAGGAGGAGGGATGATGAGTCAGCCAGGGAACAGCCCACATGGGCCTCAGACCTGCCTTTAAGTTCACTCCTTCTCTTCCTCTCACCCCAGCGAGGTCCTGTCCACCTGCGTTATTCTACAGGAGCCCTGCCTTGGGTCCCACAGCTGCCTGAGGTTCACTCAACTCCGGTCAGGCTGGGAATCACGACCTCGAGCCCTCGGACTCAGCCCATCTGTGCCCATTGGTGTCCAGGGCCCTGTGACTCTGAGCAGGGACTGCGCTCAGTGGCCAGAGTGGGGCTGCACCAGGGAAGGACCCCAGCTCAGGGAAAGGAGGGGGCCCCTCTACTCACCACAGGATCTCGTTTCTGGTCAGGAAGGTCAGGGCCTACAAGAAACCACAAAGTGACCTGGCCACTCCATGCAGCCTCCTGGCCCCCAAGGAGTGGAGAGCTTGGGGACAGGCCAGGGAAAGCCCACGCTGTCTCCCCACAGCCAGGGAAATGAGGCCCCCCCAGGCCCTGACAGTTGCTGGTGGCCTGGGGAAGGGACATGCTGGCACAGAGCTGGAGAGGGGATCAGCGACAAGACCAAACCCTGGGCTCAGGAGCAAGAGGCAGAGCAGAGGAGTCTCAGAGGACTGGCCTGCACCCCAAGGATGCAGGTTTAGCAGAGACAGGGGCCTCAGGCAAGAGTTGTCCTACAACCCCACTGCCCCAGGAGACCCCCATCTCTGCCCAGAACCCTGGTCTGCCCACCTGGTATTCTTCCAGGTCCTCCCAGTGCATCTGGTGCCTCAGACACTGCCCCATGCCCACTCCACTCCTCTCTGCCAGCAGCAGAATCTCAGCCCAAGGGCTCACCAACTGGGGCCTGGTATGAGCAGCCAGGCGATCTGGTTGCCATGGTCACCTACATTCCACCTTCTGCCCATTCTCCCTGAGCTCCAGAGTGGGCAAAGAAACAGGTTCTTTTGGTTCCCAACACCAAAAGACATGACCCCCCACCCCACTGGACCCCCAAACAACAAAGAGAAAGGCAGCCAGCTGTGGAGTTGAGAGCAGACTGTTGGCTTAAGAGTCGCCCTCAGTTCCTGTCCCATCTGCCAGATGCTAACGAGACATGTGACCTTGGGTGACTCATTCAACCTCTCTGTATCTTAGTTTCCTCAACTGTAAAATAGAGATGATGATCGTGAAGCTTTGAGGATGATCTGAGTCAACACAGGCGCAACGCTTCGTACGTCATACGTGCTCAGTCAACGTTAGCTGGTAGAACCACGTCCCAAGCCCTGGGCCAGGATTGAGGGGGCGGACACACACAGGTCCTGACCTCAAGAAGCGACCCAAAGAGCAGACAAGATCATTGCACCCCATCAGTCTGAGCAGAGGCAGAAGCACAGCCAAATTAGGAGCATTAGAAGAGGGTCTACAAACTGGATGGAGGGAGCACCCCAGAGCTAAGTTTGGGTGTCGAGGAGAGTCAGAGTCTGATGGAACCACAGAGTGGAGCTGTGGGGTCCCCACTAGCCCTGGAAGTAAATGCCCCAGTGCCTCTCACCCCAACAGCTCTCCTACTGTGACGGAGAGCGGGGTGGAAATCAATATGGAAAGACCGAAAAGTGGCCCATCCCAGCCGTCAGGGTTGCAGGCCGGGCGAGGCCTCTGGAAACCCTCTCCAGCCCCTGCCTCCCGGAAGGCCTGAGTGTTCACCCTCCCCTAGCTGCTCCCTCCACTTGCTCTCCCAGTAAACAGCCAGGCCTTCCTGAAGGAGCTCGTTTATATCTCTGGAGGTGCAGCTGCTCATTTTTCTTTGTCAGTCCTGCACGAAGACGGAGAAGAAACCCAGGAGCCCCCAGGCACAGAAACAGGTGGAGTGTCCACAGTGAGCCTGACACAGATGTCTCACTCACACACACACAGGGAGGTGGAGCAGATGTCATAGGCGAAACAGTGCAGTCTTGAGCATGTAGAAGATTTTAGATCGCCGAGCAGGAAGTCTTCTGTAGCTGGCGTCATCCAAGGGGCTGAGATACAGATAGCATATATGATGGCGGAGGACATGACGTCTAAGAGAGCAGTGAGGAGTAACCTCCACGCCACTGGGGACGCTCTCAGCAGACTCCATGGTAGAAGGTGGCGCTTTCTAGACTCCCATCCCTGAGGGGTCTGACGGGAAATGGTGTGGGGCTGGCACTTTGGCAGGTGAGACCAACAGGGGTTGGGCAGTAAATGACTGGCTGCTGGCCAGGTAAGCCAATGGTGAGGGGGGTGGCCGTGGAGAAGCCACTTGTCCCGTGAGGTTTTGGCTTGGACCCTGGTTTCTGCTCAGCAGTTGATTCCTGGCCACACGCAATCAGTCATTCCTCTCTCTCTCCCCTTACTCCCTATGTAAATAAATCCCGTTATTGTTGTTTCTCCCCTTGTGTCTGCCTTTGGGTCCTGTCCTACAATTGTAAGCCCACTAGTGAGAACCCACCTGTGATCACGCCTGGTCCCCCACCAGGTTTGTCCTATTTCATCTTGTGTGAGTCATAAAACGTCTAAGCCTCAGTTTTCTCATCTGTAAAATGGAGGCAATAAATCTTTACAGGTTAGTGCAAGGATAAACTATAAAGCTGTTATTTAGCAAGTTTCCTGGCACACAATGAGTTGTCAATACTGGGTGTATGGTAATGCTTTTAAAATTGGGTCTGGAAGAAAGGGTAGAACTTTAGAAGGCAAAGTCAGTAATTCAGTCCCATCTTTTGCTAAGCCCTTTCAGCTTCTACTCTTTTTTTTTTTTTTTAAGATTTATTTATTTATTTGTGCATACAGAGCTGGGGTACAAGCCAGAGGTGCAGGAGTGGCGAGAGGCTTCACCAAAGACAGAGCGGGGAGCAGAACAGGCAGATCGAGGAAGTACACTGCTGAGGGGAGCAGCAGGCGGGTCAGGAGAGGTCTGCCGCACCTTGTGGTCACCTCCGGGGCAGGCGGAGATCGAACTCATGCTGAAGTGGCTTTAGCTTCTTAATGCTGCGCTTTAACCCGCTGCGCCACCGGGGAGGGCCTCAGCTTCTACTCTTATTTATCGAGCAGTGTCTCACTGCCAAGTGTGTCCATACAACTCACCTGCCAGGCTCACAGTGTGACTCTGTGAGGTCAGCAGGCTTTGTCCCTTTACTCTGGAGAAGGCAGGAGCCAGTGAAGTTCACTGTTGCTGGGGTCACTTGGCTGGGAAGTGGGCAAGGGAGAACCAGAAGCCTGGATTGCACTTGCCGCCTGGGGGTCCCCACAGTGCAGGCGGAACCATGGGTCATACCCCCAAGGCTGCTTCCTTCTCCAGTCTTGCTCACTTCTGCCACATGGAGGGGAAGTGGCAGCTTGGCACTGCTCACGGGATACTTGAACCATGAACAGAAGCTCCCTGAAGCCCAGAGCTTTGAGCTGCTTCTTCCGCTATTGTTGAGCTAAGCCATGGAGCGTAAGAGACAAGGCCTGCCCTAGGGGAACTGACATGAAGGGAAAGAGACCCTTAGATGGCCCAGGGTACCCCCAAAGACAGTCATCAGGGGGGAGGGTGCTGAAGGGGGTAGGCAGAGGGCCTGCCTAGGAAGTGCCATGCGAGCAGAGATCTGAGTGGCAAGGACAGGTGAGGTAAACTGAGAAGGCGGAGACCTTCCAGGTCCAGAAGGCAAGGTAGCAGCCGGAACTTAGTGACACTGTTTGGTTTTCATTGTATTTGTTTATATGGTCTCTTCCATTTCGTAAATGATACAGCATATGTGACATAAAACTTCCTTTATAAATATATCTGTTTAATGAAACAGGGACTCACATAAAGGAAAATAATAATTATCCAGGTGGTAAAGGAATGTGCCAGAAATCACTCTCCTCCCATTTCTGTCATGAGCAAGATTTGCAGAATCTGCTCCCCTCCTTTCTCCTCTAGTTTTCATCCCTCCACATTCTCTCTCAGCACCAGCAACTCCTTCCCACCCCCCACCCCAACGCACGTACACACACAAAGCATGAACTCTGATTTAATTCTGGAAAGGGTTTTCATTGGTTCCTACAAATAACAATGGTAACAATATCACCTTATATTTGCATATCCTTTTGTAATTCCAAATGCTTCTCTGTACCTTTTTACTTTCCCAAGAAACAAAAGCCTCAGATCCTTTAAAAAGGAAGACAAATCCCTTTATATTTCTGCCGTTAACTGCACCTCTACAGCCTGCTCCAACCTAGTAAGTCTCCCCGACTCTTCTTCACAGGGATTTGAAAAGGGTGTCACTGGGGTGTGACAGAGCCCTGGACAGGGCCGGTATCCTCCCCCTCCAGGATCTGCCCTTGCAAGGACCCTCTGGAGGGTGTGGGGGGTGGGAAGGACACTGAAGAATTATTTGGCAGCAAACATGAATGCAGTGTTGATATGTAACATGACCTGGATGAAGCTTGAAAACACGACTCTAAATGAAAGAAGCCAGTCACGAACGGCAAAAGGCCACATATTTTAAGATCACATTTATATGAAATGTCCAGAATCGACAAAGCCATAGAGACAGAAATAGATTAATGGTTGTCAGGAGCCTGGGGGAAGGGAGGCTGAAGGTTACTCCTAATGGATAATTCTTGGGGTGATAAAATATTCCCGAATTAGATGATGGTGACAGTTGTACAACTCTGTGAATATACCAAAAAATATTGGAGTGGATTGTGTGGTATATCAATTGTATCTTAATACACCTGTTATTAAAAATAATTCCAGAGGGGGTTTGTGTCCTAACTCCGTGCCTGAGACATAGTCGATGCCCCACAAATATTGCTAGAAGAACGCGTAAGTGAGGCGTTATATACTGAAGTGCTTCCGGGGTTTCGTGAGCTATGAGTCCTGCAGCCAGGACTCTCCACCTGCTGCCTAGTGGGTGCTGGGGCCGGTCACTACCCTGATTTCCCCAGACGTGGCAGGACACCAGGTCCGTGTCAAGGGCAGGTTCTTGTCTGGGTCTGGCCTCCGGGGGAGGCTGAGGGATGTGCCTATGTTTGGAGCACATGGAGCTTCCATGCAGACGAGGGCTCTCCAGGCAGTGTCGAGGAGCAAGGAGCTCCAGTTAGGGTGCAACTCAGCCTGTCACCGACTACCTGGCGTTGGGGATGTCACAGGAGAGTCACTGTCCTCTGTAAGACACCCCTCCCTTGAGACACCAGCTGCAAGGTCTGGGGTTCTCAGGCCATCCTTCACCATGACCAGTGGCCACTGTCCCGGTAGGCTGGGCTCATTTGCTAGAATGAGTCACTGAACTCAGGGAAGTGCTGTGCTTGTGACTGCAGTTTTATTACAAAGGTCACAAATCAGGACCCCCGAAGGCTGAGGCAAAGAGCAGGAGACCTCAGAGGGTCTCAGAGGCATCCTGGGGTCCTGTTGCCTTCCTGCTACATCAAGCTAGGAAGAACTCACCCGAGCCCTGTATCCAGAGCTTTTATTAGGGTTTTATGATGAAACCATTGATTGAGCGACTCATCAGTCATGTGATTGAGCTTCATCCCTCTCTCCCTCCCCTCCCCTCCCCAGAGGCCAGGTTGACATCACCATCTGACTCAGACCCTCTGATCACAGGCTGGTCTTCTGGCGAGGCAGCCCCCATTCTGAGTCACCTCATCAGTATGGACTCAGCGGAGGTCCTAGCAGGCCACCATGAATACCAAAGACGCCTATGATTTGGGAAATCCCCAAGATTTAGAGGTTACCTCCCAGGAACCGGGGACAGAAGCCACCCATATTCTTCTTTATAAGCACGGGGAAATCTCGGGTGGGGAGGTGCAGCTAGAGAAACTGAGATCCCCATCCAACCCTTTAAAAGAGACCCCCATTGTCTCCAGATGAGAGCCAACTTTATTTAGGGGTTAAAAACTTCACCCAGAGGATGAATGTGGACAGATAATATCTTGAAATTAAAATCTTTGTGTTTTTCTCCACCTTCTCAAGAGACACGGTCTTCTCTTTAGTTTCCATTCCATATCACCTGGAGACAAGCAGATCTGAGGGAGAAAACTAGAAGCTTTTTTAATTTACACACTTTTGAGACTCAAAAGCAAAGCAGGTCAGAGTTTTATAATAAAACAACAGAGAGGAAGCTCTATGCCCCATGAGGCTGGGTGGGGGAGCATCTCTCTCTACCCAGAGGCAGGAGTCACATGGCTCACCCACCTCCTCATTGTGGGGCTCCGGCCCACCCCATCACTCGAGGATGGCCCAGCAGAGCCCGGGGAGGGGCGTGGTCTGCCTACCTGGGGATTCAGATGGGGTTCAGCAGATCTTGGGGAACATCAGCGGTGGCTCTGCTGGGCCATTGTCGAGTGGTGGGGGTGGGCCAGTGCCCACCGGTCACCTGGCACACACCCCCCGGCCTTGGCCTCTCTCCCTGTCTCACCTAGTCCTGCTCCTGGGCCTGGCTCACAAATAAATACCTACTCCAAAGTCCTGATTTTAGTTCGTATTGCTCAAGACACCTCTTTGGGGTACCCATGGGATTTTGAGGGCTCCTGGGTACACTGCTCGCTATTTGGGCTCAAAGTGGGGAGCAGCTGTTTGAGATGAAAGGGCACTTCAAAGACTTTATTTGCTGGTTGAAGCAGACCTGAATTTTTAATTTTAAATTCTAAGATGAACTTTAAAGATTACCTCAATAAGCCCCTTTATTTTTTCAAAATAAATTCTTTTTGTGGTAATCTTGGTTTATAACCTTATCTAAGGTTCCCGGGTGCTGCATTACAATTCAACATCTGTATACATGACGTCATGACTGCCCCCAAGATTCTCCTTTCCATCCGTCACCAAGTAAATGACCCCTTGCACCGATCCCCTTCCCCTCTAGCAACAATCCATCTCTTCTCTGTATCCAAGGGTTTGTTTTGTTTTGCTTTATTCATTTGCTTCTTTTTTTTTTTTTAAGATTTTTTTATTTTATGCATACAGAAGTGGGGTACAGGCCAGAGGTACAGGGGCAGTGAGAGGCTACACCAGAGACAGAGTGGGGAGCAGAACAGGCCAACAGACGAAGTACACTGCTGAGGGGAGCAGTGGGCTGGTCAAGAGAGGTCTGCTACACCAGGTGGATCACCCCTGGGGCGGGAATCGAACTCATGCTGCAGTGTCTTTAGCTTCTTAGTGCTGTTCTCTAACCCAGTGCACCACCAGGGAGGGCATTAAAATCATACTGCATTGTCTTTCTCAGTCTGACTTACTCAGCAGCACCCCCAAGGTCCACCCCGGTTGCTGAACCCCTTCATCTTACAGAGGTGGAGACTTTCTTTTTAATTTTTAAAAATTTTATAATAGTTTATTTTTACATATTTTTGTGCCTTTTTCCATCTCACTTGCAATCCCCTTGGGTTTCGCATCACCAGATCGCCCATGTGCCATCACTTTCATAGTCCAGCGCATTCCCCTCCCCCCACTGTTTCTGATCCCATTCCCCACTCCACCCCCACAAAATGTCTCTGGCATATAGCTATTCATCATTATCACTATTTTCTCGACTGTTCCGTTATATTCCTGTTATGAGAGAAACCATCCAGTATTTTTCCTTTTCTTTCTGGCTTATCTCACTAAGCATGATCTTTTCCAGCTCCATGCATGTTGCTGCAAAGGCATGAGTTATCTTGTTTTGGTTGCTGAGTAATATTCCATTGTGTATATGTACCACCTCTTTTTAATCCAGTCATCTACTTTTGGGCATTTTGGGCTGCTTCCATGTCTTTCCGATTGTGAATAAAGCAGCAGTAAACATGGGAGTGCAGGTATCTTTTGAATCAGTGTTTTTGTGTCTTTGGGGTAGATACCTAGGAGTGGGATTGCTGGGTCGTAGGGAAGCTCCATGTTGAGCAGTTTGAGGAAGCTCAGAGGAGGAGACTCTTGCAGATGGGCCAGAGAGGAAACTGGCCCAGGAGCCTGTGGAGAAGTAACGCCAACTCCGTTCCTGGCCTCTCCTCCAAACCTCTAATGCTGCTTGCCATGGTCACCAAGCATGTTTAAGGAGACCCTATCTGTGGAAATGACTTATAAACTGTGAAGCATCATGAAAGTGCTGTCATGATTTGTACTGGGTGTGGGACTGGAACCCGGGTCCGCTGACTCCCCAGGGGCTGTTAAGCCTGGGAGGCAGAAGGCCTTAGGCAGCAACATGGAATTCCTTATTTTTATAGTCACACGCTTGAAGATTTGCTAACCAGCAATCCCGCCCCAGCCGGTGCCTCGGGCTGGGTGGGTGTGGCCTGCTATCCTCAAAGATCTTTTATTCACTTATTCAGAAGATTATTTCTGAGTCTTCTGAGCCATCCGGGCACTCTGCTCATGCTAGAGACACAGGAGTGATGGAGATACGCACAGAGCCTCCCCTCGGGAGCCTGGAGTCGGGTGGGGAGACACACACTCAAAAATCTCTTGGTCACCACACCACCCGACTGGCCAAGTGCTAGGGACAGAGGGCAGGACACACCCACAGAGAATTCTCAGGGGCACCTGAAAGATTCCGGGGGGGGTGGGGTGGGGGAAGGGAAGCTCCCCCCAGGATGGGACTTTTAGCTGAGATCTGAAGAAAGAAGCAGCTGTGAGAGAAGTGTGTTTGCTGCCTATAAAGGCCGTGTGAAGACCCCAGGGGCAAAGAGGAGCTCGTGGTGCTGGCAGGACCGAGAAGGGCCTGAGGATGGCCGTGTCAAGGGCAAGAGTGAGGGAGCTGAGGCTGGGTGCGGGCGGGTGTGACTCCCGAGGGCTACCCCAAAGCCCCACCCCAGAGCACGGGGACATCACTGAAGGTGCTTGTGGAGAGATGACTTCATGCCTTTGGTTTTCAGAGGATCACTCGGTCCCCGGGAGCTTGGCGCACCTGTGGGAAGGAGGCCAGCGGCTTTGGGGAGGGATGCGAGGAGACTGCTGAGTAGCCCCAGAGAGGAGAAGGCAGGAGAAGGCCCTGGGCAGGGCTGGTGGCCAGCGTGGAGCTGCATGAGATCAAGTGACATTTTAAGGTGGAATGTCTCGAGAGGTTGGGCATGGGAGGCGGCTGGGGATTGTCCTTGGGACTGGAGTTTCTGACAGAGAAGGATATGCCTTTTCCTGAGAGGGACAGGCTTGGGGGGAAGAAGAAGGTTTGGGTGTGTTGAGTTTCTGTGCCTCAGCCACATGGAGATGACCAGTGGCATTTTACACATGGGGCTAAGAGCTCAGGACAGAACTCTGGCCTCAGGTGGACAGCTGGAATGGCCAGGTAGAGATGGAATTTATTTATGTATTTATCTTTCCAAGTACTGGTTGTGACAGGCCTGGCCTTCAGCCAGAAGCCCCTTCGCCTACAAAGGAGCCTTCAGAACAGAAGGGCACTGGGCCTTGCTGGTTCCTCTTCCCGAGGGAGACTGCAGTCATGACACATTGTGGCTGAAGTCACACCCAGGGGCCTGACGTGGCCCCAGACATCACACGGAGGCACAGCCAACCCTCGGCACAAGGCTGGCTCCAGGCCAGCAGCACAGCACTGTCGTCCAGGCTTGGGTGGTTTTGTCAGCGGCTTGCCAAGGTCACGTCCTTCTCCTGGGAATAAAATTGTGCCAGCCAAGACTCAGGGAAAGGGGGCTGAGGCCAACTTCATGTGTCTGAATTCTGTTCTCCCGCCACCATGGTTATGGGGGCCAATAGACCAGCATGGCACACCTCTTGAATTTCACCCCAACTTTCAGTACCTGAGTGTCAGTGACCAATATCTGGGGGTGTGATGTAGGTGAAATCTAATTTTTTTAATAAAAGATTTATTTATGCATACAAGAGCTGGGGAGCAGACCAGAGGTGCAGGGTCGGTAACAGGATTTACCAGAGACAGTGGGGAGCAGAACAGGCAGATGGATGAAGTACACTGCTGAGGGGAGCAGCGGGTGAGACAGGAGAGGTCTGCCGTGCCATGTGGGTCAGCTGGCTGGCTGGGGAACAAACTCGTGCTGCAGTGGTTGCAGTGGCTATGGATAGCTTCATAGTGCTGCATTTTAACCCCCTGGACCAGTAGGGAGACCCGCAAGCACTGAGTGAGAGCAGCCAGGGATCCAGCAGTGATGGACACCAGTCCCTGCCCTCATGGGGCTGACACTTTAGAGAGTTGGTAGAGGGGCCACTTGTTGTCAGGGTAATTTACTAGAGACCAGCCCTCTCACCAAGGACCACGCGGGCAAAGTCAAAAGCTATCTGTCTGCACCAGCCGGGATTTGAGAGGATCCCAGAGGGAAGGGGAGCAGGTGGGAGTGGCATTCTGGGCTATTTTTCCTCTTAAGGCATCACTGGGATCAAGGTACCATGAACCAAGTTGAGAGTGGAGAAAAAAACAAACCAGGAACCTAACCTGGACAGTGGTCTCATGGAGAGAGAAAAACTTGGAGTCTAAAATACCCAGGCGAACAGGACCAAGGGCTGGGAAGTCTGGGAGCAGAGAAGCACTTTAGGTTAGTTCAAAATTCTGAAGCCCTTCTCCCTGGAGGCACTGGCCAGCTAGTTCATGGGCACCACCCAGGCAAGCCACGAATGGCTGGAGATGAAGTGCAGCTGAGGGGCAATTGCTGGGCAGTGAGGGGCACTGGGACCGCAGGCCCACCAAGGAAGACCCTTGCTGGGAAGCCCCAGGCCCCAGGGTGAGATGCTAGGGGCAGGGGCTGAACGGTGCGGGCTTCGCAGAGCCTGGCAACCACCTTCCAGCCAGCTCGAGCCCAGGCTGGCCCAGGCTGCCTTCCGGAAAGCCACAGTAAATCCTCTCAGTGAAAACTAACCCCACCAGAGCCAAGGACATAAGAAGGCATCTCCATAATAGACACAGGCCACAGGTGATCCTGATATTGGAGCATCTGATGTAGACACTGATCACCATGGTACAGAGGGCAAGGTGACGACTTTGACCTGATAACCAGAACCTGCAAAGGAGGTCCCTGAGAATTAGAGGGGAGTGGGGAAAATTAGGAATGTATACCCTTGAAGAATGACTGTTTTGGCCACACAGTCAGGAGGAAGGGTACCGGGCAGGATGGGTGGATGGAGAGTTGAGGGGTGTGTGTGTGTGTGTGTGTGTGTGTGTGTTGTTGACAGCAGTATCAGGGGAAGGAACTGGGGGGAGGAAGCACATTTGCTTGGAATTCGGGGTGTTAGGTAGAGAAATGAGAGGCCTACGCAGCAAGGTGAACAGTAGTTATGTTTGTGTCTCTGTTGTTTACTTTGGTGGGGTCAATTAAAAAAAAAAGGTAAAAAGTGGTGGTTTGCATTAAAAATTATTCTTTTTTTCCCAGACAGTACAATGTCTGTACCAGTATTTAAAGTATGTTTCCTTGTTTCTGTATCTTGGAAGAGTTTCTTTTCTTTTTTACTAATTAAAACAAAACAAAACAAAACAACAGCCCTACTAGACAAGACTATATTACAGTTTTGGACTGTAACATTGAACTTTTAAACAAATTTTGGGATTGAGCAAGATCTTTTCTCGCTGGCTTATTCCGTCCTTCCTCTGCTGACCTTGTAAACTACTTAATTGCGAAATGTGGTTTGTCTCAGAGTGCCTCTTAACATTGTATTCTTTAAAATAGAGATTTTTCCATTGCATGGGAGACCTACAGCCACAGCGTTAACACAGGCACACATCAAGCAGGGCTCCTCGTTGCGCTTACTCAGAGACATATGGTTTTCATCAGCCACCTCTGTCTTGCTGGCCACAGCCAGGGCAAGGGTTGAAATGTTATATAGCAAGTTGCCCACCTTCCCACACCCAGCCCCTCTCTGCAGATCTGTGTCTCCCCCGCCCACGTGAGCACGCTCCACTCCATTCCCAGACCCGACTGGTTAAGTCTCACCTGACAGACCTGGCCAGGAGGCCTCAAGGCAGGAAATCAGCCCAAAGGCCTCTGGGAGTTGGAGCAGAGGAAGCCAAGTGTGAACCACGGCCCGGCAGAGAGGGTTCCCGCGTTGAAAGGCCCCGGGGAGCTGATGCAGGGAGGGGTCTGCCGATGAAGATGGCGCAGGACTAGAGACTGTGGACAAATCCGCGCAGGACTAGAGACTGGACAATTGGGTGTGCTGCCCCTGAGATGATCCAGGGGTGAGCCGAGGGCCACGCCAGTTGTGGCCTCCCCCACTGTTTATTCCCACCATTTTTTTTTAAAGATTTATTTATTTATGCATACAGAAGTGGAGTATAGCCAGAGGTGCAGGGGCGGCGAGAGGGTTCACCAGAGACAGAGTGGGGAGCAGAACAGGCAGATGGATGAAGTCCACTGCTGAGGGGAGCAGCGGGCGGGTCAGGAGAGGTCTGCCGCGCCGTGTGGGTCCCCTCCGGGGCGGGGATCAAACTCACACTGAAGCCGCCACAGCTCTGCTTAACTTGGCAGTGCAGCGTTCCAACCCGCTGCCCCGCCAGGGAAAGCCCTATTCCTACCATTTCTGACCCAGCGTCTCTGGGAGGGAGGCTGGGGCTCCCACCTCCATCACCTTCTGACCTGGCTACAGTCTGGTGCGCCTCCCTCCCCCGTGGCCCCCTCCCCCTGAGGCCGCTGCGTGCCGCGTGCATGCATGGCCACGGGACCTGATTCCCAGTGAGGCCGTGGCCCTAATCAGACCCGAGCTGCTCAGTCTCCTCACCTCCTCCCACAGTTACTGCGTCAACAGGCCATTCTGCTTCTGGGCCCATGGAACCCACCTCCATGCTCCCCCCTGGTTTCAGGCACCCTCCTTGCTTGTCTGGACCAAGGTACTAACCTCCCAGGTCCCCCTCTGGGTTCCCCTCAGTTCACCTTACCAGATTTAGAGGAACCTATTCAAAAACAGACCAGATCCGGTCAAGTCTCCACGGAAAACCACCTCGGTGGCTTCCCTTTGCACCGAAAGCACCTGCCAGGGCCCTGAGGCCTGCCCGCCTCCCAACCTCATCCTGAATTACTGCCCCATCACGAAACCCCAGCCACCCTGACCTCCCTCTGGTTCACGGGCCTCCGGCATCCTGTCCCTCCAAGTAACCCCCGCAGCCTCTGTCCCCTCAGGTGGGCCTGGACCCAGGCCCCACCATGAGCTCCTGCCCAGATGTAATTCGTCCCTCCCAGGACTGTGCTCTGGTCTCTGGACCTCATCTAGTCCAGCTGTTCCTTTTTACATGAGGAGCAGAGGCCCAAACAGAGTCAGAGACTGTCCAGCAGCTTGCCCAGACACACGTACCTTGACTCAACTCAGTGCCCCTTTCTCTATTAGCTGCCTGGGCCGGGCTGTGGGAACAGCCCCAGGAGGACTGAGAAGCCAGGCCTCTAGCCGGCGCATTAGGGGACCAATTTCCAGTCTGACTGCTTGCATCTCCGAGATCTGGGATGCAATGCAGCTCTGTTGGATAGGTGAAGATTTCTGGATGCTTTCACCAGCTGGGTGCTAGGGACATACCCAGCCTCACCATCCTCTGACCATGTCGCCCTCTGGAGCCCTGGACTTGGGTCATTGGTGAGCCCTGCACCTCCACAGAGACAGAGTGACCCAGGCAGGCAGCAGGGCTCCTGAGACCTCCCTGGAGGAAGGAGGAGAGACTCCCAGGCAGTGGAGACTCTGGCTTGGGCAGAGCAAGATCTGGAAAATGAGGGTTGGGCTCTCTCCAAGAGGCACCATTGAGGAGGTAGGGAGGGACTCTGAGGCTCGCAGGGGAGCAGTAAGCCAGAGGCCGAAGGATGCACAAATCAGGCAGGTGGCGCTGATGAAAAGGCCTCTGGGTAAGAGTTAAACTGGAGCAGCAGGGAAGAGAAAGCTGTGATGTAAACAACTAACACAATTACCCTAGCCTTCCAAGAGATGAGGAATCTTTACATGCCTGTAGAGATGGGCAGGGGGAGGAGTTCAGTCCAATAATCTGATTGTGTTCAAGGAAAAAGTCATTTCAAAGCTGGCTCTTAATGTTTTCTGGGCAGAGATGGGCCCAGAGGCAGTGGGGGGAAGGGAGACAGCTCTCTGCTGGAGTAAGTGATGCCCTGTATGTCCCAGGAGACAGGACGGTGTAGGCAGACAATGGCCAAGGGACTATCTCATATTCATCTTCCAGGCGTTTTCTGTGCTAAGATGAATGTGACTCTCCCAGTTGTACATGGGAAAATGTGGCTCATGTATCCTGTGCCCTATTAGGAGAGAGTCTGGCCCAGGTTTTGGAAAGAGGCACTGAGGTCTGCCTGGCTCTGGGTGCAGTGGTGCAAGCAGAGAAGAGCAGGACGGGGAGTGAGCAGGGAGCTGGGGCCAGGGGGGCTCAGCTAGTCATTGGAAGGAACGAGAATTTATCTTGCAGGCCATGGGGAGCCACTGAAGGATATTAACCAGGAAGGTTCTGTGATCAGACTTCTACCCACTCTCTTATCTAAAAAGAAAAATTACCCAGAAAGTCTCATCAATTTGTGGACAGCTGGAGGGGCGACTTTGGGGAAATCAAGGGAAAGGATCTGAGTTTTACATTTGTCTTGACACAAGACAGAGAGAAGAAAACAGTCAGGGGAAGAGGAAGTAAAATGATGAAAGGTGGGGGAGGAGGGGAGAAAGAAAGCAGGAAAGAGGGCGAGGGCCTGGGGAACAAATCCCTAGAAGTCTTGCAGGAATCTCTGGAGTTCCCTGTATGATGCATCGAGGCTTTGACCCATTTTCTATGGGGTATTAAAGACCAGGTGACTCCATGAGACCTCAAGACAGGGGGGGAACCCAAACTGGCAGATGTAAGTGTTTTAAATGGTGTGCAACTCTAAGGAATCGGGAGAAGAATGACCAAGCAAGGCTTGCTGAGGTGCGGAAAGGGCTCCAGGAGCAGTTGTCACCTGGGAATCTACTGACGAGGCAGGTCCTTGGCTCACCTTGACCAAGGTGAAATCAGGCAGGAGGTGGCTCACTCTTCCCTTCTACACACACGCCCTCATAGTGATTACTGATGAGGGCCACTCTGACCCAAGTGCCGCCCCACCCCTTTCTCGTCTAAATTATGGATCGCCTCATTAATGACCGGTTAAGATGACTAAGTGGTTTCATCTATATTTCAGGGCAGCCCCAGGGTCCTTCTGGCCATAAATGAGGACACACTCCTTCCTACTTTCCCTCCCACTTAGAAATGAAGTAACTCAGTGCTGACTTCTCAGAACTTCCCAAGTTGCTTGTTCTTTAGAAGAGGGTAGGTACCTCAAATCGCGTTACCACTATTAGCATCCCCCCCAAAATCTCCCCCCAGCACCTGATCCGTGGGTATAAAGCTTCTATTTCCATTTTTTTCAGAGAAAGTCCCTCATGTCTTTTATTGTAATATAGCCCGTGGGAAGAAGGCTCCCCAGGGACACTAGAGTACACAGGAAGAGGACCATGGTGGGAACAAGGAAGGATCTAGAAACCACTTCAAATGCCATATGAATTGGGAACATCAAGTCTAGGGAAGGACACACAATTGTTAGTGAAAACTCCTAAGTAAGGGACATGCAGAAACTTTGATTAAGCAAGAATAAATGATTGGCTCATGTAAAAGGTGTAAAACTTAAAGCTTTCAGGAATGGCTGGATCCAGTAGCTCGAGACTGTCTTCAGGGATCTGTGTCTGTTTTCCATCTGCCTGCTTCATATGGCTGTGTCGCAGTGGGTCCTGGACCTCAAACTATATATAGCCTGAGGCTGGGATGGACATGTAACTCTACAGGGGAGAGACTGCTCTGGGTTGGGCTGTGGGTGGAGAGACTGCTCTGGGTTGGGCTGTGGGTGGAGGGGGTACTTTATCACCTACTTCTCCATCCCAGCTCCTTATCTGGTGCAAAAAACTGACCCCAGAGAATGCACCCAAGCTTTTGGCCACAGGTACGGATTCAATACATGTAAGAACATACCAATTTCAGACATAGGGTAGCTTGACTCCAAGTTAGGGGATAGTGGTACTCTAAATAAAACAATGCCCAGAGATAAAATTCTACAAATTATGTCAATGTGTAGTTCTGAAAGGTATTAAATTCTCAGACTCAGAAACCTCCTGCAGGGCCCTGTCAGTGCTCCCCCTTCTTCACTAGAATGACAGCTAGGTGCTTACTTTATATTAGCCACTGAAAGGGGGGCTAGCTCAAGTAGTGTATTCTAGAACAAAGGAACATCTTCCATAAAGCCAATTTTAGTTTACATCCTAAAAGGCAAACAACTTCTAATCCTAAAATGATTTTTTCCTGTTTAAAAACACTGACTTTTTATAAACTCATTAGAAAGAAATTTATAAGTCCAGGACAAAGGACAGCAAGGAGAAAGGTTGGGTAACGTCAGATTACAACGTCTTGTCATGGGAGACCTATGAGAAATCAGATCAAAACCAAAAACCGATCAGTCATGGGAATTCCCAGACCTGCTTCAGATAGTGATATGTTGTGTAATTCTTTAAACATTTATTTTGAAACACAAATAAGCTCAACAACTCAAGAAAAAATAAAATGTCTAGGCACCAGAAATGAAACAGAGACCTATATCCATTAGAGAGCAAGAAAGGGCAAACCCCCAAAAGGGGGACAATGGGGAGCCCGCCAATGGGAGAGCTGCATAACTCCAAGGAATCCCAGCACTCCTGTGGAAAACAAACCTGCTGCTGCTGAGCTCACAAGAAAAAATTACAGAACATCCGGGGACATCCAGGGAAACTATTCCACTAACCCCACAAATGAGGCTCTTCATACCAGAGGAACTAAAGACTGAAAAATGACCTTGAGTTTAATTAAGAGTTTCAAGAAATAAAGGCCCACAGAAAGTTGTGAAATAAGAACAAGAATACTTATAATACTTATAACTGTGGCTATAATTTAGGGTTTATCCCTTTTCGGTTGTTTTGCTTCATGTGTTTAAAGCTTTCTAATTAGGTGTTTATATATTTTGGAAAACATTGTCCTTTTGATCCCTTTACCACTATGAAATGACTTTCTTTACCCTTGGAAATATTCTTTGCTCTGAAATCTGATTTGTGTATTAGTAAGACACAGTCCTTTTCTTTTGAATAATGTTAGCCCAAGCTTTCACATTGAACCTGGTTAGGACTATATTTAAAGTGGGTTTATTATAAGCACTAGAGTTGTGTAAGGGGCTGGTCTCTATTTGGTTCTTTGGCTGCTTTGATCATTAAATTGACACAAAATAGATAAATAATAAATAATCTAGGGTTTTTATGAAGCACTGACAAGTGACCAAAGCAGGAAGTTTTTGTGACTTTCTGACAAGGAAAACCATAAATTTGTGAAATTGACAAAAAGTAACAGGCTTGGATTCTCATTAGTTAAGAAGTAAGCAGAGTTTGTTGACACGGCTTTCTCAGCCCCCCGTTCCCTGTCTCCAGTGAAAAAGATTCGTCTTTACCTCCTGGTAGAGGGAGGGTATTTTTCACATGAGAAATTTATTTCCTTCTTTCAAAGGGTTAGAGAGTTCTTCTTGCAGACAGTTTCTCAAGTAACTTTAATTCAAAATGATGACTATATCAAAGTGGCGCATTTAGGGAGCAGCCTGCCCTGAATCCCATCAGTTGGATCATGCTAAAAAAAAAAAAAGTTTAACTCTCTGCCTCTTAATGGATGTTCAAAATGTTTGCATTTCACTGGACTATGGTGATGGCACAAGGGTGAGTTGGTGATAGGAAGCCCACGGGGATTACAATTAAGATGGAAAAATGCACGAAATGATGTAAAAAATAACTAATATATTATTTGTTTAAAAAAAGTTTGCATTGTTAAATGCTGAGTTTAAACTTACCATTTTCCATTTCTGTTCTGTATGTCCCGTCTGTTCTTTTCTGTTTCCTTTTGGTAAAATTTCTCAAAAGGTTTTATGATTCCATTTTTTTCAGAGGTCTACTGTATTCATAGACTGTTATGTGGTATTCATTTTATTGTAGATCTACCTCATCCTTATTAACCCTGGTACAGTAGACCATAGTATGGACATACCATAGTTTATCAATAGAAATTTAAATAATTTTTCAGTTTTTTAAATATTTATTTTCAAGATGATACAGTTAACATCTTTTTGTACCTCTGTTTTCTGGAAGATGAGGTCTCAGAGGGAAAGGTTTATATCAATGAACACACTTTTCATGGGGCTATCAAGCGGCACTCCAAAAAAGCTGTATCAATTTATTCCACTAACAAATAGCAGTTCCTTGCATCTTGCCAACCCTAGAGAGAATCAATCTTCTATTATTATTTTGTTGTTGTTATTCTGTTGGGGAAGATTGTCAGGAAGGTAGTAGGTCTCTGGGTTTCAGTGATAGTAAACATATTGTCAGGTATTTATTGGTTACCTGTACTTCTTCTGAGACTCTGGACTGTGTCCCCACCACCACCACCCAATTCACATGTTGCAGTCCTAACCCCAAGTTGCTCAGATGTGACTATATTTGGAGACAGGGTTTTTAACGAAGACATTAAGGTAAAATGAGGTCATATGTGGGCCCAAATCCAGCGTGACTTGTGTCCTTGTAAAAAGAGGAGATTAGTACACAGACTTATGTGTACACAGAAATAAAAACACGTGAGGACACTGAGAAGGCAGCCATCTGCAAGCCCAGGAGAGCAGTCTCTGAAGAGAACAAACCTGACAACTAAGAGGAAGAAAATTCTGTTGTTTAAGCCAGTCCATCTGTGGTATTTTGTTATGGGCGCTCTGGCCAGCAAATCTGCCCATTCACACATACTGTCCATTATCCACCCAGGAGATCTTTTTCCTATGGCTTTGTCAGAGTTCTTTGTATATTATCAGTTAAAAAAAAAAACAAAAACAAAAACCTCTGTCTGTGTTTTTTTTAACCATTTAAACCAAGATGCTTTGGGGCCCTCCCTGGTAGCATAAGTGGTTAAAGTTCTTTGTATAATTTGGGTCAATTTTTGTATCAGATACAGCTATTCCAAGATGTTCACTGAAGCTGTGGGTCTCTTTGTAGCCTCTGTAGTCTTGTTTGGATTTATTTATTCTTTTACCAACATCACAATGTTTTCATTACTGTAATTTTGCAGTAAAACTTTAAGTCAAGTAGTTTCATTCCTCTAACTTAGTATTGTGTTGGGTATTCTGGGTCTTTGAAACAGTTTATCACGATCAACAAAACAATTTTCTAAGATTTTTTTATTATGATTGTATTGAGTCTACAGATCAAGTTGAGAAGAATAGACATCTTAAATGAAATTGAATCTTCCTATCCACAAACATATATTTCTCCATTTATTTAGAGCTTTGATTATTTTCATCAATGTTTTCTAATTTTTTTTCATATATATCCTACACATATTTTGTTACATTTATATGGAAGTGTTGTGTTATTAATGTCAAATTCTAAGAATTCATTGTTAATCGATACGGAAGCAACTGACTTTTTGTATATTAACCCAATATTCTAAAATCTTGCTATAAACATTTACTAGTTCCAGATAGTTGTTTGTGTGTGTGTGTGTCGTGTGTGATGTACATAGACAATCATGTGATCGCAAACAAAGGCAGCTTTGATTCTTCCCATTCTGTATCTCTTTTACATCCTTTTCTTATTCTACCGAATTAGCTAGGTCTTTCAGCACAGTGTTGAAAAGGAGTAGTGAGAGGAGATATTCTTGTCTTCCTCCCAGCCTTAAAGGAAAAGCATCTAGCTTGTCAAAATTAAGCATGTTAGTGTTAATTACTCTTAAAAACAAATAAATACTGCTTTTAAATGTTCTTGTGTTTTCTAGAGTTTATGTTTTGTTTAAAAAGGTCTTCCTGGGCCCTCCCTGGTGGCGCAGCGGGTTAAAGCACTGCACTGAGATGCTAAAGCCACTTCAGCATGAGTTCGATTCCCGCCTGCCCCGGATGTGACCACATGGCGCGGCAGACCTCTCCTGACCCACCGATGCTCCCCTCAGCAGTATACTTCATCAATCTGCCTGTTCTGCTCCCGACTCTGTCTCTGGTGAAGCCTCTCACTGCCCCTGAGCCTCTGGCCTGTACCCCAGTTCTGTATGTACAAATAAATAGATCTTTAAAAAAAAAAAAAAAAAAGGTCTCCCTTGGTTATAGAAATAGATGCTTATATGTTCTTTGTTCTTTGTTTTCTTCTAATGATTGCAAAGCTTTTTTTTTTAACTACACCTCTATCTGAAATTTGTTTTGTACATGGTGCGAGAAGTCTGTAGCAGATAGATACAACAGGTTGGTGGGATCAAACTTCCTATCAGTGCTTTTCTGGTGTGTCTTCTATCTCGTTGAGACACACCTGTAGTTAGGATACCAGATGTAATGGGGATCCCCCCAGATAGATGACTCCAGGATCTGCAGCGCTCCGTGACTGAGCAGAACAAGTGCCTGACCGCTTACTCCTCACCTAGAGAAACTCCTCCCCAGAAATCTTTGTGACAACCAAGACTTTCTCAAAGCTGCATGGATTCAAGGATTCTTGTGCCCAATCCGCCTTCCTTCCTTCCTTCCTTCTCACTTTCCTTTCATAGGCGCCAGACCCATGCATTTGCAAGCTTTCCATGGCCCTCCAGTTCCCTGCCCCCTTAATTTTTCATAAACATTACCTTCCCCCCAGTTTCCTGCCTTCTAACTGCAGCTTGGTGTTTGCTTAGTAGAAGACTTGGGCAGATGCAGCTCACATGAAGCTTTTGGAAACGGAGGAAAAAGGCAACCCAAGCCCCATCTTCCTCTCTCAGATCCTGGCAGAGGTGGTGTGATTTTAGAGCAGTACCTGTAGCGAAAACTTCCTGCTTTCTGGCAGCTTCCAGATTGCAGCAACAACACCATCTTCTGCAGTGGCTCAGTTCCACATTGTAGCTTTGGAAGTTGTTCTGGTAAGCTCAACCTGAAATCTTTTTTTCTCCAATGCCCTCCTATAATTCCAGCAGCTGTACATACCTTCCATATATTCCTTCCTGTAGAAAACAGCTGAAGTGAATTCTCTTTTAGATATTATTAAAAGCATCTAACTTATTTTACATAAGTGAATAATTGATTGTCCACAAACCATTCTTGAATCATCAGTCTTTCCCCAGTGACTTAAAAATGCCCTTTTAGCATATACTAGGTTTTCCTGGGCCTATTTCTTTGCCCTGTGCTATTGTGTGGATTATCTGTTCTTACATGGATTGCACTCAGTATTGACCCTTGGTAGTACAATAACCCCCTACAATTACATTTGGCTTCAGCTATCTGTGGTCAACAAAGATAGTGAGAAAAAGAAAGAGAAACCACATTCAGGTAACTTTTACATACATTATTATTATTGCTCAATTCTATTAGTAGTTATTGCTTGTTAATCTGGGTTCTTTTCATGGGTATTTATATTATCACTGTGCACGGGGTGAGTCCTACCCAGTTTCAGGCATCCACTGGGAACCTTGGAATGCATGTCTCATGTATAATGGGAGTGACTGTCAATGTTTTTGTATGGAAGAGCTCTATCTTCATTGTTTTTACTGTGTCAAAATTTGCCTGGTTACCCGAGTACATTTTTTCTTAGATGACTTAGAACTAGCTTGTAAAGTTCCATTTTTAAAACTGTTATTAAGTTTTTATTGGGATGTCACTGAATTTATAGGCTAATTTGGGGTGAATTTGCATCTTGCAATATTGGATCTTCACCAGCACCCATTCGGATTGGAGACTGGCTCAATAGCTCGGGAGTAGACTTGAAGCTTGAAAGCACAGAACGGCAACAGACTAAGGAACTAGACAAAGAAAAATGTTATTGTCTTAGAGAGAACAAGAGAAAATTGCAAAATGGTGGGATTCGTTGGTCCTGACCAGAGGCAGCACAGTAGAAAACCCCAGGAGTGCCAGGGAAATTCTTCTCAGACGCATAGAAAGCCTTTGGGCTGAGGCTTAAAGAATGACTAAGAATCTTCCTGAGAGAACAGTGGTATTCCAGGAAGGGAACAGCGTGGGTAGAAGTACCTGGTGTGAGAAGGACCTGGAGTGTTCAGGGAAACCACAAGTCATTCTGGAGTTCTGAACTGAGGCCAAGGCAGCAGAGAGTGGGTGCAGAGAGCTTGACTGGCGAGGCCAGAGGGGTCCTCACGTGGTGACCAGCGGAGCTGCGCTAAGCACATTCTAACTCACGGAGTGGCAAGTGCCGCGGACCAGCGCAGCAGGAGCAGGAGACAAGTTTCAGGGATGGCAATTCTGGCGCAGGGTGGACAAGGATAAGGTTGAATGACAGACAGACACAACTTCTAGGAGTGCATATCTGAATGTAATGTATTTTTAAGAGTGCAGAGCATTTATACAGTTTTTCTTGGCAAGCAAATATAGGGGTACAATGATTTTTTCAATAGAGGCATGACAGGTAATACATTAATTTCTTTTTGTTTCTGTGATGTTGCCAGGGGCCCAAAACCAACTTGGGGCCCTAGGAAACCACCGTGTATTCAAGGTTCAGTGCTGCTAAACAAATACCGTATCTATCACCTATGCCTTCTTAATCCTTTTAATTACTCTCTCCATTCATTTACAAACCACCTGGTACATAGGGGTTAATTGTATAATAATATTAAAGATTGTAAGGGAGTTTCTCAGAAGTAAGTCAGTATTGAGAATAGAGGAAGTTACATTCCTATCAAGACTATCATTAGAAACTAGGCACAGTATCTATAGCATTTCTTTGTTGTGCATCAACAGTATCAGAAAACAAAAACAAATCAAAAAGTTACAGTGACCATTCGAGAATCAGCCAATCTTTTATTCCTGGAGGGCCACGTATTCCTCCCGTGTGCCCAGTACCTAAGGATTTCTCACCTAGGCGCCACGGGAGGGGACGTGGCAATGGAGCCTTTGTCTCCTCTCTGCCTGGCACCCGCTTAGCATCACTTGCATGCCAGAGGCCCTGTGGGGTCAGGCCGAGGCCAGCCACTGCATCTCTGTGTCTCTGTGTCTGTGTCCCAACTAGGCCTCCTCCACTGCTGTCTGTCTCCTTCTTCCCCTGCACCCTAAGCTGCCAGGGGATACAGGGAGCCCCTTCACAAACCTCAGGGAACGCCCCTGGGAAACCCACCCCAAACACCTGCTTTATTATTTTCAGTCACTCATGGCCACTGAACGCCTCGCTGCTTTAACTGCTTCACCATCTGTTCCCTTCCACTAGCAAGCAAGAGCCATGAGGGCAGGAACCTCTCACCCATTCAACTAAGCCCACCACATAGTAAAGACCCAAAAGATAATTTGCTGAATAAATGGGCTCAATTCTCACAATGGCCCTTTGAGCTTAAAACTGTTGTCCCACTTTAAAATCATCAAAGAAGTTTGATCATTCGCCCAGGCTGCCACAGACGTGCCCTGCACAGCCAGGGTTCCAAACCCTGCCTGTGTGACTCCAAAACAAAATTTAGGCTTTTAATCCCAAGTCCATGGTAGCAGCTTCCAGAACATTCTGGCCATTTCATATCTCCCTGTTGCATTGGAAGCTGCTGCTTCTGCAGAGATCTCTTTCCTAGTGGAGCATCAGATTCCTGGTAGTTCTCTCCCAAGTTTGTTTCCTCTTTCTCGTCTATGAAATCTTTCAGGAAAGACTTTGCCTTATTTACTTTTACTTCCAGGCACCAAGTTGGGGCCCGGCAGGAAATTAGCAATCTGTGAAAGTTTGCTAAATAAAAGGAAGGAAGGACTGAGGTGGAGAGGCTGGTGGGGTAGAAAGGAGAGAAGAGGAAAAGAGAGGAGAAATGAGCAGGGCTTTGGTTTACAGAGCTGAGTCAGCCCTGACCCTTCCACACCTGCGTTGGTCCCTGCAGAAGGCCAGAGTTTGGCCTCTGGGCTGCTGATGCCCTCTGGCTCCTAAACATTTGCCAACTGACAAAATATCACTGATTTGCATTTGAAAATACTTCCACATGCTCAAGGCAGCCTCACTAGACTTGGCTACAAGTCACAGACTAACACTGTCTTGCATGTCCTCTCCCCAGAGGCGACCTCCCAGTCCCATCCTATCCCTTCCCCACTGGATATCAGTCACGTTTTCCAGCCAGGACAATCCCCACCTCAGGAGTCTGAAGGCAGGTTGGCCCAGTGGAGAAAAATGCAGCTGAGGAACACAGACATCTGGGATCCAAGCCCCTGGCTCGGTCCACATGGGCTGAGTGACCTCGGCACAGCCTTCCGGGTCAGTGTCCTCACCTGTCGCAGGAGGGACCTGGACTTCCGACAGACGGACCCAACCGTTCCCTCCAGCTCCAGGTGCATGGAGCCTAGCCCCTGGAGCAGGGTCTGTGGGTGGCCAGCAGAGGTGGCGGCTGAGGTCCGGGGTGAGCAGCATAGAGATCTGGGTCCAGACCCAAGCTTGCTCCTGCCCAGTTCTGCACTCAGTCACCCAGGCCCTTGGGGCCTCCTTGTCTGCACTTTTACAATGGGAACAAATGACTTTGAATGAATAAGGGGGTGGCCCGTGACAAGGAAGAAGAAAAGGCAAAACATGGACTCTTGCTGACCTAATCACCGTGGTATCTGCTCCAGCCTCGGCAAGGTGGCGAGCTCCGTGCAGACTGCACACCGTTGTGGAAAATGAGGACTGTAGCCGGTGGTTCTGGAAACAACCAGCCTGACAACCAGCCCTCTGGGAAGAGAAACCCTGACTTGTAGCGTTTGTTCTTTTCTGTGGTATAAAGACTTCCGCCAGGGCCTGTTTCAAGCTAACCAACCTCATGTTATTGAGTGCAGAATTGAAAAGAAATACACACAACTGGCTTTTAGGAACCAAAATGAGCTGACTGCAGCACATCACGGCCTCTGATCACTCTTTTTATGGGAAAACTGAGATTTGGAAACTGCCCAAACGTACAGTCCTCACTAGCAGGGGTGAGAGGGGAGCTGGCTGCCCGACACTCCAGCCCCCCTCTATCACGCCGACCTTCCTGTCTCAAAGACACTGAACTGAGTCAGAGATGGGGCTTGGGAGCCTGGCTCCCCTTTTTCTAGCTATGACGTAGGGTGCACCAGTTAGCTTCTCTTGACCCAAGGCCTCAACCTCCTCTTTGTTAAGGCGGAGCAAGTAGGAGCACACGTCTCTGCAGCACTAGTGAGCACGGTCGTTGCTCTGTGGCAGAGAAGCTCAGTCCTCCCGCGAAAGGGCCTCGGCCTTGCCCAAACACCTCCACCGACTTCCCTGCCCACCCCGGGTGTAACCCCGACAAGGACCCTGAGGACCAGAGAGGTCCTGCTCCTCCCGGGTCACGGGGAAGGGCTCAGGGCAGCAACTGGCATGGAAGCTGACCTCAAGCAGCTCCCTCTACCTCTCCCTGGCCCAGCGCAGACACTTAGACACACAGGAAGCTTTCCTGAGCTGGAGCGAGGGCCCACAGCCCTCCCTGCTTTCCCAGGACGGTGATGGTGAGGGCCAGGGTGAACTCTGGCCAGGGCAGGAAAGTGCTGTCTAAACACGCGGTGGGGCCTGCATGTCGGCTCGGCTGGCTGTCAGTCACCAGGGCCAGGTGGGCCTCTGACACACAGCAGGAATTTTCCATTTGTGCATCCTCTAGCTGGTTGGGATCCAAAACATTTTTTATCTTTTTTTTTTTTCTTTTTTCATTACAGTTATCTCCCCTACCCCATTCTGAAGATGCACCCTGGGCTCAAGTACCTGGGTCCCTAAATTCTCAAGGAGGTTTCAGGGAGCGCCACGTTCTACCACCCAGGAGTCACTTGTTAGTACCCAAGATAGAGAATTCTAGAAAGTAAAAGCAGGAGGTACTTTCAAAACAATCTACACAGACATGGAGTTAAGTTCAGCGAGAAAGGAAACTCCTCAGGCGACCCCTAAGCAGTGCAACCGAGGTCAAACCCAGGCTGGTCTAACATTGACATTATTGCGTTTGCACTGGACCACTTTCCCAAGGTTAAGAGCCAAGGTCAATGAGAAACTCCATGAGCCAAGGGAGGGTGTTGCAAAGGTGCAACTGTGAGCAGGAGCTGAGCCATGTCTGTGGGGAAGCTGACCGGTCACAGTGTCACCAGCATGGACAGCTGCGCTGATCACACACTCACCCTTGTCCCGGCTCAGCACCCAACCCCCAAGGCGGGCTCTGAGGGGCTGCAGCGCTGAGAGCTTTTGTCATTTCTTTGGGGCTATCTGGTCTCCCAGGGGTTTGAAGTGGAGGCTGCCTTGCAGTCAGAGGCTGCAGGGTCTGGCTCACATTGCTCAGCATCTCCTGCGTCAGGGGCCAGGCACTGACCACCACCAAGGAGACAACCCCCCAGCTTTGAATCCCAAACTCTAATGGCAAAGAAGCAGGGCTCTGTGGAGCCTGTTCTGATGGGGTGGGGGTGGGGGGCAGGGGAGGCAGCAGCTACAACCGTTTCCAGAGACCGCCACGGTGACGGTTCTCAAGGCAGCGTCCAGGCCCAGCAGAGTAAGCAGACACACTAAAGCTCTGTGCCCAGAGGTGGCAGCAAGGGGAACCCCTGGGGCTGGTCCTACAATATGGCATTGGGCATTGTTCCAGGTACTTTGCCCCGACCTTGGTTTTCTGCAGGCTGGGAGGTCGTCAGTTTCCCGGGGTCCTCTGAGCAGCTCCTGGGATCCTTAGAACAGGTTCTTTGAAGCTTAGCAGACTTGGCTTCTGATGCTTGCAAGCAAGAACAAGCTCTGTGCAGTGCTCAGTTTCCCAAAATTACTCTAGCGCAGGACTCTTTCTTTTGCAGGACATCTGACAGAACACTTGTTCTTGGAGTTTTGAGGAACTGCCGCCGAAATGACAGCCAAGCTGGGGTGCCCCAAACCTCTGCTGCTGCCAGCACCAGACCCCTGCTGCCCCCACCCCAGCCAAGCCACCAAGAGTGCCAGGCACCTCCCCGGGCCCAGAAGAACTGGAACTGGCTGCTGAATCAAGAACGGGACTTGAACAATGTGTGGAAACCTGTGGGCTTGTCAGAAGGCAGAAGGAACTGGAAGCTGCTTATGAACGCTTTGCTTGCTCAGGCCGATGATATTGGCCGGTCAGAGACAAGTTTCAAAAGAAACCTGAGCCTTGGAGAATGTGTAGAGCTGGGAAGGAAAGGGGGACGCTTTAGGGAAGGAGAAGAGAGAAGCTATTTTAGGGACACCTGTGCCCAGATTTCATGGACTATGCTGAGCCCAACTTCTGGTGTGTGAGTGTGTGTGTGTTTTAAAGATTTATTTATTTATCC
>NW_004567121.1:27251048-27264477 GCF_000260355.1 Condylura cristata | reverse complement strand
CTCCGGGGCAGGCGGGAATCGAACTCATGCAGAGGTGGCTTTAGCTTCTTAGTGCTGTGCTTTAACCCGCTGTGCCACCAGGAAGGGCCCTTCTGGTGTGTTTTAAGAGAACAACTTTAACGACCACTCATCCCCCTACTCAACGAGGGCCCCTGGAGAGGGTGCTGGGGGCATGGTGTTGAAACAGACATGCAGACCTATGCCTGCGCTCTCGGGGCCTCCAGGCCACTTGGGGAGACAGACAGCCCATGGTGCAGGGCAACTGATCTTTTCATGGTAATGATGCTTCATCCTCAGGGAATAAAGGGGTCCCCAAAGTCCACAAAAGGAGGACCTAACCTCCCTGGGGTCGAGGGGACTTCCCTGGGGCCAGACGAGCTGGTGTAAACCAGGTGAAGACAAAGGGGAGCCAGCAGCTTCATGGGGCTAAAATGGAAGAAGCACCGCGAATTTGGGGTTCTGGAGGGGGTTCCAGCCTCGAGCAGGGCACGCAGTTCTGGAGGCCAGGCTGGAGAAGCAGGAGCAGAGCTGGGGTCCAGGTCTTCGTCCTGAAAACAGAGGAGCCATTTGAGGGTTCAGAGTAGGACACAGGCTGGGGGAACCTGAGGCTAGAAATACCCAATGTGGCTTCTTCAGTGGCTGAGACAGATGAAGGGCTCTCAGCCCTCAGTCTCCGCTGGGGACGGACCTTAGGGTAAACCAAAAAAGGGAGACAAAGAAAAAGAAGGCACTATGAAAGCTCCAGGGTACTCAGGCCTCAGGCCAGGTGATTTACCTGTGACTCTGCATGTACAGCAAAGCTGAAGTAACCCTGGGCCCACAGAGCGGAGCTCTGCTCCCGCACACCTTCCCAGTGTTTGCCGTCCAGGCCTGGAGGCTGAGAAGCTCTGGAGGAAGGCGGCAGGGCCCTGGAGGACTAGGAGTGAGCAGGAACCAGCCCACACAGCCCCGGCAGTTCCGGAGACTGGGCAGGGACACCAGGAACAGAGGAGGTGAGGTCCGGGGCCAGTGGTGGAGCTGGCCCAGGCCTGGGGCGCTCCTGTGATGCTCTTTCTGCTGCTCCAGGGCATGTGTGTGTACACGTATATGCATACACCCCCGAGAGCATGCGTGTGCATGCACACACGTGCGTGCACCTGAGGAGGAGCCGTCCGTCTCGTCGCGCATCCGTCGTCCCGGCAGGCGTGATGTCAGCAAGGATTAAGCTGTTTATAGAAATGAAAAAAATTGCTTAGAAAGGAAGTTAATCTCTATATGGGGGATGTCCAGTTTCGTAAGGTTAATATCTTGATATTTTTTAAATCCCTTCTCTGTGTTTTCAAAGAGGATTTGGTGTTCTCATTCCCAGTTGAGGGCTTAAGGCAGTTTCTCTGCCTGCCGCCGTCCCGGCAGCTGTAGGCCTCTCTCTTGCTAGACGGGCATATCCATGCCTCAGTTTCCCTCTCCTTGCAGAGGCTGGGGCTTCCCTTCCTGCACCTCGCCCTCAGCCTAGGAGAGAAGGCTGGTCCAGCTGAGAGCAGAAGTTCTCAGACACAGGAGTGAGAACTGGGACTTAGCATTGGGCGGGCGTGCCCCTGGCAGTTGAGGTGGCTGGGGGTTGGGGGGTGGCTCGCACGGCGCCCCATTTACTACCCGGCTGCACCCTGGGGCCTCCCCTCCTCCTTGGGAGTAGATGACCGTGGGGCCACGTGTGTGCTGGTGTACCCTTAAGACCGAGTTTTGGGACAGGAAAGTGTGTTTCTGGGGTCACTGTTGACAGCTGGGCAGAGGCCTTGGTGTGGCATCTGGCTCCCCTAGCCAAGCCCCCTGAGGTGAGCCCCTTCCCAAAGCACCTGCCCGCCAGACCCCACCCGCTTCTTGGCCCCAAACTCCCAGGAGCAGCCCCCTTTGCAGAAGGCTGGAGCCCACAGAGGAGGGGAGGTAACTGGGCTTCTGCCTAGGAGAGTAAACTCCCCTTTCTCCAGGGTCCAACAGCCGGCAGAAGCACAAGCCCCCCACCCCACCCCTCCCCTCTGCTGGAGAGCCCATCTTTTGTTGGGAGAATCAACAGTGAAATCAAGCTCCTCATGCCTCAAGCTCCTCATGCATCACGGGCCTGCCCTTAGCTGTTCCCTTCAGGGGTCTCCTGCCCTGCTAAGCGGGAATTTCGGCCACACGACCTCTGCCCGCCGCCCTCCCCCACGCCCACACACCCCACAGAGGTTCCCACTGTTCATTTCATGATTAAACTTCCGCTGAGCTGCTGGTCTTGTCATCTTGCCTCCAGTGAGGGTCCTGCCTGTGCCGGTCAGCCTAGTCCTTCTGCAGCCACCAGGGCCAGCAGCCCCGCCCCAACCAGATCACCAAATCACTGGCTTCTTGGGAACAGAAGGGAAGGAAGGGGGCACCCACAGCACCATCCTGACGTAAGGACCGCTGCTCCCCCATCTCAGCTGCCCCCCACCCCATCCAGAGAAGGTGGGCGGGGCTTGCTGCGAGCATCACTCTCACTGCTCCACGCATCCTGCTTTCACTACCAGGCCCCAAGTCGTGCTTGGCCAGGTAAGACAGAAGACGGACCGATGGGGTCCCTCGGAGCCTGTGGAGTGGTCCCCCTTGGGCTTCCGGGCTGGGTCTCAGCCCCTCCCCCAGGCCAGTGTCAAGTCATCGTCAGACACCCCTGGGCTCTGGCAGCCGTTCCCTCACTTGTCCTTTTGGATGAAGCAAGTTACAGCTCATGCCTTTGGCTCACATTGTTCCTTAACGACATCACTTTTTCCATCTCCCTGACTGCTGAGCGCTGCCTCCCAGCTGATCTCCATCTCCCTGACGTGCTGTGGATTCTGCGTATCACTGGACTGCGCCATCTCGGGGTCACTGGAGATCTGTGCCCAGCAGAGTCTGGGGACCCGCCCCTGGCCCCGCCCTCATCCAGGCCTCAGGCGCTCCCGCCCCTCCAGCTGGCCTGGCACACTGGACACACTGCCCTTCTCTCAGGCGCCCAACTTAAAGCCTCCCAGGCACCCTCCCCTCTGCACACGGTTGGGGAGAACCCTCTGACCCGCCCTGGGGCTGGGTCAGCCTCCCCCTCACCTGCACCAACAAGTGTCACCCAGGGACAGACCCTGTTGCAAGCTGGAGTAACTTGGCCTCACTCACAGTTCTGCCTTGTGGGTGTTTCGGATGCAAAGTCAAGCATCTGTCCCTCCCGGGGCAAGCCCAGGTGCTGGTATCTGGCCCTTCCCATAATCTTCCTCTCAGAACTCTTCATTCACACACCACTTTTTTTTTTAAGTTCTAGCTCTGTGCCAGGCCCCTTGTTGATGGCACCTCCAGTTCTATTCCCCTATTGGTGCATACCTTCACCCTCCCTCATTTTCTAGTATGCCTGAGAAGGGAAAGCACAGACTCTGGGTTTGAATCCTGACTCTGTCATCCAGACAAACTGCTTTGCTGGGAGCCTCAGCCTCCCTGTCTGTGAAGGGGGGGTGCTGCCATCCCCAGGGCTGCTGGGAACAGAGGGCTGCCCCATACACAGCTGGCGGCAGGTGCCTTTTCTGCATGCCCAGAATGGCTGGTGCCCAGGGCTGGGAGTGGAGCAAGCTCAGGGCCTGAGCGTGCACAGAGCTGATGGTGCAGGCAGCCAGCCGCAGGGACGGGCACAGGCCTGGCTCCGAGGTCGCATCCTTGCAGCAGCATACTCTGCCCTCACGCCCCCCCGCCCCTCGCCTGCACCCAGGAGGCAGTACAGGTGTTCTCCAAGCCTCCTGGCCCAGGTTTCGCCACCACTCCCAGAACTAGACAGGCCCTAACGTGGTTTCTTCTTACAGTTTCTCCTGGCAAATGATTTGTGTGGGCTACTGAGGAGCAGGGTGATCCGAGCCTCCAGGGCTCCCCTACACCCCTCCCACACCCCACCTCCCTCCTGTTCCCTGCCAGTCCTATCCGGGAGTCAGTTCGCTCAACCCCAGCGGTTGAGCCAAGGTTGCGTCTCCTCCCCCACTGCACGCACAAGGGCTGTGCGTGGCCTCGCAAGGCCACCGGGTGCCAATCAGCGTCAGGGCTCCCCTTTGAGGACAGACCAAGGCTTTGGCCTAGTTACACGGGCACCAATCATTTGAGATCAACAAGGCCAAGGAAAGCTGGAAGTCCACGGCCCAAGGCCTGCCCTGGCAAGGTCAGCCTGCTCTCAGCCTGCTCTCAAAGCCACACTCATGAGCATCCAAGCAGAGACGGGCCGGGTTGGGGAGGGTGACCTGGACCTCAGCTGTTCATAACAGTCTCCTTTTTTTTTTTTTGTCCCTTTTTTAAAACATTGAGATATACTTGACATGTCACATTGTATTCATTTTACGTGCACAACAGAATGATCTGATAAGGTGTACACTTTACCAAAAAATTTAGTTGACATCCATCACCACACACAGCTAAACATGTTCTTCCTGATATGAAAAAGCTCAAGATCTACTCTCTTAGAGACCTTCAAACCCACAATACGGTTTTGAAAACTGTAGTCACATCCGCAAGACTTACTTATAACTGGAGGTGCGTACCTTTGGGCACCTTCATTCATTCACCCACCCACCCACTCTGCCTCTGATACCAGCAATCTCTCTTCTGTGTCTGAGTTCATATTTTTAAGCATCTACAAATATGTGAGATTGCATTGTACTTTTATTTCTTTGTGTAATTTACTTCACTTAGATAATTCCTTCAAGTTCTAGCCTTGATGTTACAAATGGTAGTTTCCTTTTTACGATCATATAATATTCCTTTGCATGTGTGTAAATATAACCCTATACGTGGCTTTGTAAACCCTCGCCATATTTTCTTCCTCCATTCATCCATGGAAGGACACTTAGTTCGCTTCCATGTCTTGGTTATTGGAAATGATGCTGCTATGACCATGGGTGCAAGTAACTTTTTGGGTTCATGTTTTCATTTCCGTTGGATATATTCCCAAATGGGGAATTTGGGGATCATATGGTAGATCTATTTTTACTGTTGTGAGGAACTCCATATTTTTTTTCCTTGTGACGCTACCACAATGGGTTTACTGTCCACCAACAGCGCACAAGTGTCAGCTTTCTGCATGCCCTCACCAACATTTGCCAGCTTTTGTCTTTTTGATAATAGCAGTTCCAGCAGGTGCAAGGAGACATCTCACTGTGGCTTTGATTTGCATTTTCCTGATAATCAGTCATGTGTTGAGCACCTTTCCATGCGCCTGTTGGTCACCTGTATTTCTTCCTTAGGAAAATGCTCATTCAGATCCTCTACCAATTTTTCCCTATTGACTTGTTTAAGTTCTTTGTCTATTTTCCATCTTAACCCCTAATCAGATAAATGACGCGCAAATTATTTCTCCGTAGTTTGCTGATTTTCTACATGCCTTTTAGTCATGTTCTCACCTTTCAATAGAATTCTTTCATTAGTTTGACTTTCACATTCACCGACTCACTTGCAGTCCCTCACCCTCTGCTTGGGGTGGCTTTGTGGTCACTGCACCCCTTATTGCTCAGGTTGCAGAGGGAAGCCCAGTTCTCACGGCAGTCCTGGGATCTCCGCCTCTAGGGCAGTCCTGGGATCTCCGCCTCTAGGGGGCCCAAGTGGCCACACCAGTCAGTTAGTATCAACCCACAATTTTGGAATTTCAGTGCTAGAAAGGATTCCTACTGAAAACCCCTCTTCTGGCCATCTGGCCTTCCAGGGGCTCTTCTCTGGGAAGGACACTGCCCTGGGAAGGACACTGCCCTGCCGCGGCCCAGCTCTCCCCAGTCTCCATCGTGATCATCCTCACTTCCCACTCACTTCCGCCTCTCCCTGTTTCTTCCCACTCTAGCACAACAAAGCTTCCTCAAAGGATTTGGGACTCGAAAGCCACTAAATGGTACTCAAAAAATCATGGTTTTTCTTGGAAACACACGTTTCATAATATTCTAGATGAAAAAGAAAGTCTGGCAACCAAAATTAAAATATATATATTATTTCAGTTATGTTATAAAACAATCTGTCTAATTCGATACTTTGGCATATTTTCCCAAGTTTGGAGATTTCAAATAGGTTCTTCTTCAGCTGGTCATTTTAGTTTGGGCTAGAATCCAAACTGGATGGGCTGGATAGACTAGTGTTTTTCTTTTTTTTCTTAAACCAATTTATTGAGGTATGACTGACACCATAAAGCTGTACAACTTGATGCTTTGGATAAATATACAGCTGTGAAACCACAATCTATGCCATAAACATACTCATTGCCTCCAAAAGCTTCCACCTGCCCTCTTTATTATAATTAACATCATTACTTATAAGAACACTTAACAAAAGATCTATCCTCATAGGGAAATTTAAGATGATACAACACTGAGGTAAAATAGAACTTCAGACTTGGAAGGGATCCGCTCTAGGTCAGACTGTTCACTGACAGGTAAACTGAGGCTCAGGTCTGACAAGTGTTCTCCCAGGGAAATTCAGAGTCAAGTCTCAACCTGGGTCTTTGAGTCTCCATTTAGTGCTGTTTCCACCACACTGCAGCCTGTGACCCCGGCAGCCTGGGACGAGGCCAGGGGACCACTTTCTGGGCAGCCCCTGGCTTCAGACCAGCCTCTGCAGGCCTGAGCCTCAGGCTGCTTGGATGCTCCTCCTCACGCATGTGTCTGGCTCAATCGGCTGTCCCTCTGGACGCTGCAAGGGGCTGATTAGATGTAATTGCTTTGCCTAGAGCGAGCTATCTGCTTAATAGAATCAGCTCTCAGTAATTAGCCTACCGGAGGCCCATTTCCCTTGCTGGAGTCCTGGGCTCCAGGTCCTTACTCCAACCTGTGCATCTGGGAACTCTGCAGGCAGCAAGGGGTGGGAGGGGCCTCTGGAGAGTAAATGTTGGGAGAGAGCAGTGCTGTGGAGCCGCAGCACACGCCAGCTACAGTGCCCCTTGGAGCCAGGACAAATCCTTGGCACAAAGGGACACTTCATAAGTGTCGATCTGAGCCAACTGAGCTACGAAGGGCACCTCATCCAGCCCCAAGCTCAGAATATTCAGTGATCAAGTCCAAGGACATTCCTGCAGACCTACTGTACGCCCGGTGCTGTGTTAACTCTCTTTAAGGTGTCCTGAACCCAGGCGTCAACCAGCCTGTGCTTGTAAACCCCACTGACCAGCATCTCGGCGCATCCCGAGCAGTTCGGTCTGCCTGCAGAGGCAAGAAGAATGTCCGATCTACTTCAGACTGAGTGCTCTTTCACCGCAGCATCTCCCCCAGCTCATGCGCCACCCCCACCCCCACCCCAGGCTACCCCAGCGAAACTAATCCCTCCTCCCGGTGACGGTTCACATGTCCCCTACATCGTTTCTCCAGATCGAGCGTCCCAAATTCCCTCCGTGAAGCCTCATGCATCACTGTTGGTGAGGCCCCTCATTAGTCTGGTTGATGGGCTGAAGCCTGCTTCTCTTCACCAGCTCCTCTCTCCCAGCACGGTCAGGAGCCCCAGGGCCGAAACCGGGGCGCCAGGAGCCCTCTCCAGCAGCAGGTACTGCAGCTCTGGCCTGCACTGGCCACCTCCAGCAGCGCCCTGTCTGCTGAGGGCAGGGGCCCCCGAGACCTGCTCCTTGGGAGCAAAGCGTCACCTCTCTTGCTCTCTCCTTCAGCTGATGGGTGTGTGTCCGCCGCGCACCCAGCACACTGCTGTGCTCCCTCACGGGCGCCACTCAATACCGGCTGGCTGATTAATCATCGCAAGTGCTATTATAATTATTGTGTTTGGTGCTGAGAACAGGCTGCCTCTGCTTGCTTCTCAGAAACCATAAACCTGCAAAGAAGAATTTCAAGATTTGTGAGGCTGTTGACTAAATCTCCAGGCTCGCTTTTCTCTGTAGCAGCAACACCTTTGTCTGGGAGGGAGTACAGGCCGTAGCTGTGGCCTCTCCGCAGAGGACAGGCTGAAGGGACTTAATTCCTGGGCTGGAAGGGTGCACGTTTAAGGAGCTCATCTTGTAGCCAGAGCCTTGGAAGTCAAGGCAGTCGACTGAGTCCCTGCTCTGAAGCTCGCCCCTCCCCGCCTTAGCAAGCCTCAGTTTCCTCCTCCACACTGGGTGGCATAAGGTTTCTTCTAGTTAAGTTATTCCATGAACTCTGGCCAAATACAAAGGAGACCTTGTGGACGAGAAAATAAGAAAGGCCAGGAGATAAAAGAAGGGGCAAAGCAGAGACCAGGACTGAAGCAGAAACTCTCAGGCCCACAGGCCCCTAACACATGTGCACACACGCTGCATAGACACCCGTGCACGCAGAAATGTGTGTGTGTAAGCACACGTGTGTGTGCGTGCAGACACACATAAATGTTCCTGCACACACAGCCCCCAGGCCGGTTTCCTCCCAGCTCTGCCTGAGACCCCAGTTATTACTGCTCATCCCACTGCCTGTCCCAGGGCTGGGAAGGAGGAGAAAGGGAAAGGGAGAGAAGGGGAAAGAGGAGGCATACAAGTTGAAAACAGAAAAGTGCATCATACCAGTGTCAGTGAGGCCAAAGGGGCCATCCCGGGCACCGCTGGGGAGAGTGGAGTGGGCAGTCATGCGGAGGCCAGCGGCGTTGTGGAGTGACCCGCGGGGGGCTCGGCACTGTGAGCTTCCGAGCACATATACCTGCGTGTCTGCAAGGCACACATGGGGTGCTCAGCGCAGCTGCGGCTTCAGAGTCAGAGGAGGCCGTGAGGAAGACCTCGGGGCGGGGGCCACCCGGGGAGGGCGCCCACGCTGGACTAAGGATTTCTCAGTGAGGGGCAGGTCTGCGTGACCTGCCAGGGACACCCACAGTTTCTCACTCTTCCTGGGAGACTATATCGGGATCTTGGGCCACTCACGTAGCCCTTCTGGGGCAGGTGTCCAGCCTCCCAGCACAGCCTGGCTCCCCAGCAGCTCCCAGGGCCTCTCCCTTTGTTAACAGTTACCTTTTGTGTTTAGTTTGGGCTTGAGATGTTAAACAAATATGCCTCTTGACAAAGGCAAGCCGCTGCACTGGGACCAGTTATGCTCTGAGAATCGGCCAAATCCTGGTATCTCTCCCTACAGAGGCACATCAAGAAACGCCTCAGTCATATCCTAGGCGCCCCGATTCTGCTCTACCTGCCATCTGAGGCCACCAATCCCAGCACAGCCAGGTCCTGTCTCTGCTGCAGCTTCTGGCCCCCCTCGGCCCAGCCCCTCTCCCACCTGCCACTGGCTTCTTGTTTAGGTGACTCGAGACACCCTACAGCTAGCCATGGGCTCTGGGCCCTGCCCACCCACCTAGCCAGCCAGGCCCACCGACACAGATGGGGTGTACTTATAGGGTGCCTTCTATGCCGGGAGCGACCAAGGGCTGTGAGGCTCAGAGATTTGTAAGGCCTTCTCCCTGACCTGCAGGAACTTATGGTCTGGTCTTTGTAGGAAGGACAAGAATTCCATGGGAGGCTCTGGATCACCTAGTAACTGAGAGAGCTGGGATTTGACCCCTAGCTTGTCTGGCTCAGGGTCAAGTTCTTTTGCTCGCTGCCTCACTGTACCCTGCCCAGTCGTCTAATCAAACTGCAGATCAAGGAGGACTAGACAGAGAGGGCTCTGGGCCACGCAAGCTTTAAATCATAGTCTTGGCCATTGGAGAATGAGCTTTCCTGGTCAAAGAACCAGGTCTGTCTTGAGCATCACAGAATGTCAGAGTGCAAGGGGCGTTTTTAGATGGTCAAAACTTCCATCTTGTAGAAAAGGAAACCAAGGCACAGAGAGGCCAAGTCTTCCCAGCTAGTTGGCAGCTGGTGCCAGGCTCCAACTATGGGAGCCACAGGCGCCAGGAGAGGAACATGGGAATACTTGGACCTACAGCTTAGCAAGGAAGGGAATGGGTGATAAAGCTCGAAATATATACATTTAATATCTGGTGCAAAATGATATGCAACAACTAATGATATTACGGTCTGTATCACTTATCCTAACTCTGAGTGTGGCCTTTTCCTCACAAACTAAAGGCTAGACTCTTTGACCTGATTCTTAGAAGAACCAGAGAAGCAGTCGCAGAGTAAGAACATCGTGGAATATTATAAATAATGGGAGCATAGACATGTACTGGTCCAAGTCCCTCCACTTGTGCTGTGGCCCAAGGGGTCACATACCTCCCCTGATACCTCCCCTGCACCCCAGTCCCACAGCAAGAAGATGACACAGACAACCCCAGCCAAAGCTTTCCAACCTGCCACCCTATGTTCTCTCTACTGGGCAAGACTTTGGAAAATCAGGAATATATGAGTGTGTGTGTGTGTGTGTGTGTGGTCAAGCATCTTCCACTAGTGTTACCAATGGATTGGGAGAACATGGAGAAGCCACAGTTGGACAGTCTTTCTCTTTTATAACAAAGTTGATAAAAGTGATTTCTGACACCAGGTCCTGTCATATGGTGGGAGCGTGGGGGCAAACCCCATGTGTCTTAGATAGAAGGAGTGGGATAGGCTGAGGGGTCTTCGACGTAACCCTACTGCCCAAGTCAAGGATGAGACGAGAGGACTCAGAGGCCTATGAGGCCACTAGCTCCCTCCTCCCCAGCTCCCACTTCCTGCTTCTTAAGAGAAAGGACAGGCCCTCCATGGTGGCACAGGGGTTATAGTTTCAGCAGTTTCAAGAGCTCATCAGCCACTTTGACATGAGTTCGATCCCCGGCTAGGAGCTGACGCACATGGCACTACAGACCTCTCCTGTCCCGCCCACTGCCCCCTCAGCAGTGTATCTCAGTAGATCCTCCTGTTCTGCACCCCATTCTGTCTCTGGTGAACCCTCTCACCCCCCACACCTCTACACTCCAGGTCTTGTATGCATAAATAAATAAACTAAATCTTTTTTTAAAAGAGAGAAAAGAGGGAAGAGGGACGGGAGGAGACTCAGACACTCTTTCTGGCCTTCCATATGTAATGAAGGCTACAGGAAAACCTCAACCCTGGGGCAGGAGTCCTGGCCCCCTTCAGTCTCTGTGACCCTAGGTAACCCTATTCGTTGAGCCTCAGTTTCCTCACCTGTAACATGAGAGGGTTGGGCTAGACAATCTCTAAAGATCCTTCCATTTCTGAAGTGCTGTGAAAATAGACTTTGTCATAATTAATAATAAATGCCCTGCCCCTAAAGAGAGCATTTTCCCTTTTCCAAAGCTCTTTCGCTCATAATATCACCTTTCATCTGCACAGCAGTCTGGCCTGGCAACTAGAAGCAACAGACCCTGAACACATAGCTTTTGACACCAAAAACTAGGTTTAGAGAGCCACTTGCTCATCAAACTGGTTTTGGGAAAATTGACTTCTGGGGTGGTTGTAAACATCAGCAGCACACAGATCCAAAGTTGTACCCCAATTCTGAGAAGCCAGGAAAGAACATTTTTCTTTCAAAGAACCAGAAGATGCAGTAAACTGAGTTCCTGGCAAGAGGGTCCAGAGCCACAGTCTGTCCTCAAATCACCAAAGATCTTGGAGAGCTGGGGGGCTGGATGGGACGTAGGAGGCAGTAAGGAACCAGGAGTGTGAGCCCTCCCAGTAAGGAACCAGGAGTGTGAGCCCTCCCAGTAAGGAACCAGGAGTGTGAGCCCTCCCACCAGGCTCTGGTAGAGGCCTGGGCCCTCGGGCGAAGAAGCCATTCAGAGCTTTAGACTGCCTGATCTGCACACAGGTGGGCTTCTTTAATCTCTTTCAACAGTGGGTTCAAGCACTGGTACAACTAGCTGTCCCACTGACAGGTGAAAAACCAGAGGAGTCATGAGCACAACATGGTCTTGGGAGGCAGACTGAAGGCGTCCCAGCTGAACGACCTGGGATGGTTCTCTGCACGGCCTTTAGCCTCAGTTTCGCCATCTATCGATATAAAGAAGGTGTAACCTCACCTACCTCCAGGATGGCAGCAAGGACGAAGGTGATGATAGTAATATGTCTAGCCTGGCACACAGCAGATGCGGACACATTCTTGCTGAGTGGATGGTTGAAGGAAGGAATGTGTTGGTGGCACTCCTGGGGAAAGCAGCACAGTGTCTGGCAGTGAGAAGTCAGCTCTGGATGTGAGCTGATGGTGCCCCTGGCTGGCTGCCTTCCGAGTCTGATTATAGTCAGGGACCTTAATGCCTCTTCCACGCCCCTCCTCGTGACCATGTCAGGGCTCATGAAGGACTTTCCGACCCCCTTTGGCAATGGGATTTGCATTCCAATCATTCTGCTCTCTCTGTCATTCCAACTTGGAACTGTTTGGAGCTGAGCAAGGTATGTGGGATCGTCTGCTGTGGCATCTCATCAAGAAGCTAAGGAAGCAAGTCTTGGAGACAGGCTATGATACCTAGCTGAGGTCTCACAGTGCCCCCTTCTTTGCCACCTTTGCCATGATGGTGATAGATGAAGGAATGGAGGCCTAGGGAGGCCTTCAGGTTCTTCCAGTCTGTGAGCAAGCCTCCCGATCTGGGTGCCACCTGCCCGATGGCAACTATGGGTTGTCAGAAAAGTCTTAACATATTTTCAAGCAAAAATGCATAGTGACTTTTCTGACAACCCAATAGATCCCAACTCTGTTGGCATGCCCTATGGTGGTATCCAGTGCTGTCTCTGGCAGCTGAACCCAAGCCCAGCCTGACCTCCTGGTGCGGGTCAGGGGCGATGGGTACCAGGACAGCACAATAACAGGGGAGCAGAGCAGGAAGCCCTGGGACTTTGTGTTTCTGGCCCAGGCTTCCAGCCTGTGCTTTTTCAGCCTGTTTCAGGAACCACGAGGACCCATTTTACAAGAGCAGGACCTTACAAGAGCAGAACACACATTTTACAAGAGCAGGACCTTCCCTGCATGTCCGTCCGCCCGTGTGCTCCCAGGTTCACAGCTGTGCTACCCTGCCTCTAAGACAGCCAGCGGCTTGGGGTAGGGGAAGAGGTGTGGCTTGGGAGGAGGAAATTTCAGCAGAGTCCAATGTGTCACTAATCACTACCCTTGCAAGTCTCTTGACATCTCTGTGCCTGTTTCCTCGTCTACGTAATAAGTGGCAGGACAGCAAGGTCGCGGTCCCTTCCAGCTGTCCATGCTATAATTGGAGCAGAGCCAAGGGGATGTGTGTGTGTGTGGGGGGGGGGTGCCTCTTCGTCCCCTCTTCCTTGGCTTCTATGTTTGTATCATCTGTGTATCTCCAGCTATCGGGTCTCCCTGTCTCAGTTCAGTCTGCTCTTTTCCCTGTTTCCATTTTTTGCTCTCTGCCTCTCTTCCTCTGTATTTTGCTGCCTGCCTCTTTTCTGTGTTTATGAGTCTACCTCTGGCTTTATCGCCTTGCTGTCACACCCCCTTCGCCTCTTTTTCTCTCTGTGTAGTTCCATGCGTTTCTCAGTCTAGTTATCTCTTTCCTCGGTCCAGCTCTCTCTCTTCTCCGTCCGGCCCGGTCTCTCCGACGCTCTCCCGCTCGCTCCCCTCCCGCCCCCTCCGCC
>NW_004567121.1:27227257-27250623 GCF_000260355.1 Condylura cristata | reverse complement strand
ACGCTGGCGCTCATCGTGTGCACCTTCACCTACCTGCTGGTGGGCGCCGCGGTCTTCGACGCGCTGGAGTCGGAGCCGGAGATGATCGAGCGACAGCGGCTGGAGCTGCGGCAGGAGGAGCTGCGGGCGCGCTACAACCTCAGCCAGGGCGGCTACGAGGAGCTCGAGCGGGTGGTGCTGCGCCTCAAGCCGCACAAGGCCGGCGTGCAGTGGCGCTTCGCCGGCTCCTTCTACTTCGCCATCACAGTCATCACCACCATCGGTAACTATTCGCCTGGCGGGGGGCGGCAACCCGGAGACTGAGCGTCGGGTCCCGGAGTAGCCTGAAGCCGCTGGGACTGGGGGTTCCGCCGAGAGGGTCTAGGCGCCGAACCCCAAGCCCCCAGAACCCAAGTTCAGCCTGGCGAGTCTGCCTCGCGGGGACAGGAATCGGTGAGGGCTGGGGAGGTGGAGGCTTCAGTTCCTGGCTCTGGACCTGACTCTTTAGCCTGCCCTAACTTGTCCCTACCAGACTGTGCGAGGGCCCCAGAGGACTCTGAAGTGTGTGAGAGGGGCAGGAAGGACCTTAGGAGGTTCGAGGTTCGAGGAGAAGGGGTGTGGCCGGGCTCCAGGCCCTGGAACACAGTGTGTGAGGGGCGGGGAGCGCAAGAAGACACCGTGTCCCTGCAGAGGGGCTTGCTCACCTCACAAGCTGGGCTCCAGGAGACAAGTGACTCCAGGGCACTCTGTTGGGTTCCTGAAACACCTATAACTGCAGCTATGGGTGCCACCTGGTACGCTGGTGGTGGTGGTGGTGGTGGTGGTGTGTGTGTGTGTTGAACTCCAGGCATTTGGGCATTGCCAGTAAGCACCTTTAATTTTCTTAGGACAGCAGAGTTGATGCTGGAAGTCAGATCCAGCCCCGTCCACATTCTTCTCTGCTGTCCCAGGAAAACAGTCATCTCCTAAGAATGGCCCAAGTTCTTTCTACCAGCCAGGGAAGACCACAGTGTGGGCGGCCACTGGCTCTCACAACCTGGGCACAGGAGCTCACATACACAAAGTGCACGATTGAATCTCTAGGAAAGGACTCTGGGGAGGCCCCAGTGATCTACTAGAAAGTGTCCAGACAAGAGTAAACACCTTCCTGCTCCTAAGAGTAGGAGCCTAGCCCAGCTCCAGCACTTCTGCTGGATGACCTTGGCCAGGTCCCGTCCCCTCCTGGGACTCGGGCTCACCTCCAGACAGGGTGTAGCGGTTGACTGAAATGATCTCCAGGAGTCCCTCCCAGTCCTAACGTGCTTGGGTTCTGGGATTAGGAGCCTGCCTTCCCCCAAAGCTGACTGAGATTCTCCAGAAGCTGTTTCCTTCATCTCGCCCATTTCTTCTACTCTCCCTGACCAGCCTCTCATTGGCTGCGCTCCCAGGCCTCACTGCTACTTGGCATAGCTCATGACAAAAGGAAAGTGTTTCCCTAGGAGTCAACAGGAGTCGAGAGGGTAGAAAACCAGGACTAGACACTGTCCCTTCAGTCTAGCCATGGCAGAACTGCATCCCAAGGCGCCTCGGCTCTCTGGGAACCACAGTGGGACTATGAGGTTTCTGGATTGTTCTCTTGGAGGAGAAAGGATGGGGTTTTCCAGAAGCAGATGAGGCCCAAGAGGGGGCACCCTTATTTTCCACTGACCCTGTGGGTTTAGAGGAGGATGGGTGCACTCAGACCTGCCGATGAGGGCCTGCTGTCCTGGAAAAGGACAGGCCAAGTTTGGTCTGGGGTCTGCTCCTCCTCCCCACCTCCCTGCCACCTGCCAGGATTTCAGGAGCTGCTCAGTTGTCTGGAGAATCAAATTGAAGAGCCTTCAACCTCCTCTCTCTCCCTTTTCCCACACACCAACCCCCACAGCTATGTGCCCCCTTTCTTTCTCAGTCCCCTGCTCCCCAGGCCCACAGTAACTTCCAAACTGACCTCTTCACCTATCTCCAGCCTCATTCTCCCCATGGGCAAGCTGCCCTGGACAATGCTGCCAGGAAAAGTCTCCCCCCACAGGACATCACTGACCATCCCTATGCCCTTCACAACAGCCCTCTGTGGCACTGCCCACAGAAACTGGTCCATGATCTTTATCCTAGATTTTAAGATCTTTGATATGTGACTCCAAGGTGCCTATTTCTGACTTCATTTTTCACTTCTTACTTTTACCAGCCTTCCAAGGTCACCAAACTGTTCCCTAAGAATGTCTTAAGAGTGCCTGTCCAGCATGACTTTTACTTTCTTCTATTTCTCTCATCTAAGCCAATCTCTTGGGTACTGCTCAAATCCCACCTCCCCCTGAAAGTATCCTAGACCATCCAGGGCCGCTGCTCTGGACAATGGTGGGACTTACATCAGGACAACCTGGTGACACAGCGTAGTCTCTTTCATATGCTTATTCACACTTTAAGGATGTGCTTTGTCTCTTTGGTCATGCTATAATTAACCTCCATGTGGACAGGACCCTGTGGTTCCCAGCTCCTGCCCCCAGAGCTGGCACAGCACCCCACGGCACACTGCATTCAGAGAATGCTATTGACGGGTATAAGGTGTGCAGGAATAAAAGAGCATCATCCTCCCCCCCACCCCCCACTCAGTTCCCAAAGTGCCTGTGGTCCTCACCAAGAGAGAAGCTAAAAGCTGGGCACAGAGGCAGAGAGTGCCGTTCTGGTGATGATTTATTTATAAAGTGCTGGGCAAGAGGAAAGACAGCATCAAAGGACCACCCTGGTTCTGTGGGGCCCCAGACTGGCACTGCCCACTCCCAGCCCCATTCAACCATCCCTAGCTTTTTGTCATCTCTCCCGCTGGCTATGCCACTTGTGTGGAAGCTGTCCTCAGGGACTCTGCTCTAAGAAAACTTCTCTGGGCTGTGATGAGATGGATGAAAGGGGGCCAATATTTGACCGATCCTGACCCCAAACTCAAGGGCAGCAGCTTCTGTCCACCTGACTCCTTTGGGGACCCAAACGGGTCCCCCGAGGCAAGTTCCCAGTCACTCACAGGAACAATGCACTTTCATCTCTTTCGGTGTCTCCACCTTCACAGTTTACAGAAGCTCCAGGGCAGATGTTAGCTGGAGGCCTGGAGACTCAGGGAGAGGCAGGGACTTCCCCCAAATCACCCAGCGGGGAGCAGTGGAATGAGGGTGAGAAGCTGGGTCTTCTGACACTAAGCCCAGTGCTCATTCCCTGCCAGTCTCTTGGTAATTTCCTCTGCCTCCATATGCTGTGAAGCCCAGAGCCAGCAGGGGTTGGCACGGCCACGATGTGCTCCGTGACGCCAGCTTGCAGTGTGCTATGGGCCGTCCTGACTGGTTGAAGGTCAGCAGGGTCTGAATTAGTCATTCACCTGGTTAGTCACTGCCTTCGCCAGCTACAAGGATTCCTCCGGCTCCTTCATCCCTGGCCTCCCAGCCAGGAAATCCTTCCTTTGTTGGGTCCTAAGTTCATCGAATGCAAATGGAAACTCTTTTCTGGGAAAGCTTAACCTCTGTAGCTGTTGAGTCATTACACTCCTCCAGGGCCCCAGCCCCATCTATTCCTGGCCTGAGGCTGTCAGAGCAGGAGGGGCCTCAGGTTTCAGCTGGTGCCGCCCCCTCCTCCTTCTTACACGGAAGGAAGAGAGAGGTGAGAGGCCGGAGCCAAAGGGCGGCACAGTCTGACTCTCCAGCCTGCCATCCGGATGCCTTTCCGCTATTATTATTATTAATAGCAGCAACAACAATAACCGCAGCCATCATCTGTTAGCTGCTCTTTGGCGGGTTCTCCACACTCAACACTTCATCCCCTTATTTAATTCTCTCACCAGCCTTCAAGATAGGCATTATTGTCCCCATTTTTCAGCTGTGAAACCCAAGGCTCAGAGTGTAAATGACTCACCCATGGCCTTGTGACTCGAAAGGATGGCACCTGCCCACTTTCAGTTAAGCCTCTTGGTCTCACATGCCCGGGATTTTTTGCCAGTCCTTTCTCCACTTCAAGAATCCAGCCCAGACCCTCGTAACCTGAGGGCACCAGGAGCCAGGGTGTGTCTCCCCCCCACCCCGCCCCCCCTCCCCGTAAAACACACTTCCACACACACTGATGGCCCTGCCCTTGGCCCCTGGCCAATCCAGACCACCTGCCAGGCTGCCCAGCACCAGCGCCCGCAGCTCACAGCTGCCTGTTCTCCCACTGTTGTCCCTGGAGTCCTGTGGCTCTAAGGCACCAAGAGACCAGGTGATGGAGCAGCTGACAGAGCTGGGGCAGGAAAACTCTGTTCTCTTTCTCCAGCTTCCCGCTTGTCCCAAGCTGAGCACAGATGCCCTCGCTCACCACATGGCCAGGGAAACCCTTAGGCTGTGGACTGGATTCGTGTGGGTGGCTCCCAGGGAAATCTACTTTTTACCCACTGTCCAAGAAGGAAGAAAGTACAGAAGTGATCTGCCACCACCCCCCATCCCAAAGTCCTCGAGTAAAAGGGGTGACAGAAGACATTAAAAGCACCCGAATACCTGCCGAGGTCTATCACTGGCCCAAATCACACAGCAAGTTGCAGCTACCTCCTATCGAGAACCCTGGCCTTTGGGTACCCAGACAGCAGATCTCACTGTCACCCGGCCTGTTCCCTGGTGACGCACCGTCTCCCATAGCACCGGGCGTCCAGCTGCTGTGCCGTCCTCTCCTGACTTCCCGGGAGACCAAGGATCGGTGCAGCCCAGAATGGCCCACAACGACTCGGCAGCGTCTGCTCCTCCCACACGCCTTTTCTGCAGGGTGGTGTGGGAACACAGATACAGGCTCAGGAGCCTGAGGGCCTGGGGTGGCTTCCAGCCCACCTCTCTGAAGCCCCCAGACACTCACCCTAGCTACAGGCCCTCGGACAAGTTACCTGACCTCTCTGAGCTTCTCTTGTCACTGATAACACCAAGAGGAGAATCTCTGCCTTCCGGTATTGAATGGGCCTAGTACCCATGAGGCACTTCACAGTCTTGGCGACGATGAGCATTATTAATATTATTACTCCTGTATTACTACTCTGCCCCCGCCCCACCCCCACACAGAAGGGGACCACTCAGTCTCCCAAGGGTTACCATAACACAGCTACCTCTGCTGCAGGTGGGTGTGGGGGTTACCTGAAAGGGCTGCTTGAGGGTCTGTCACTCTTTCATCCTGCTGGGACTCGAGTGCCTCTAGAGACACATTCAGGTCCCCAGAGGAGTCAGGTGGACAGAGGAGCTGCCCTGGGGTTTTGGGACAGGATCCATCATATCGGCCCTTTCGCCTCTTAATCCCACTGCCCCATCTCAGGCTTCCCCAGCTCTGTCCCCGTACCTGGAACCTCTCTGACCCCTGGCTCCCCACTCTGAGTAGGCAGGCCCTGCTGAAAAGGAGGAAGGGTATGCTGGTGGGAGGACCGACCCCGAGTGGAGCGAGGAGGCAGCAGTTCCAGTTCCTCAGAGCTCGCAGGCAGGTCCTCTGTGACCCCCAGTTTCCTCATGGACAAAAGGGGTCTATTTGGCCAGAGGTCCTCTGACTCTCAAAGCCTCCTGTGTGCAGGTCCACCACTACGGGGGTGGGAGACATGGAGGAAGTGGGAGCAAGTGCAGGACAGAAGTAGAAGGCACTCGCCTGGCCAGAGTGGGGGCAGGACAAACACAGTAAGTGTCTTCAAAGAAAACATAAACACGCGCAGATGAACGTCGCGCAAATCACCACTAAAAACAGCTTTCAGCTGGCAGCACAAACGGTAAATCTGTGAGTTGATTTTGTAATAAAAAAGATGTAAAACTGATTTCCCTGCCACCAGCCAGCAGCAAGGCGAGTCCCGGCAGGGAGGGGGCCAGAGCTGCTCACGCCAGGCCTGCCTCGGGTGCAGGAAACGGACGGGGTCTGGAATGGTCGGGCTCTGTCCAGGCACTGCTCACCACCTGCAGTCCCACGCTGCCCTGGGAGGGCAGGCTCGCGACCACCCTGCTACAGTCAAGGACGGGGAAGCTCAGAAAGGCTGGGAGTTGGCCTAGGACCATACAAACATAGCGAGACCCAGACCCCCTGGGGCATCATTCATGGGGCCCGCAGCCGCCCTTCCCAGCGACTGCCTGTGCTCCTTCAGTAGAGCCACCAAGGAGGAGGCTGGTGGTGGGGCCAAGCAGGGCACTCAGCTGCGGCCTCCGAGTCAGCCCACCTGCCCCTTCAGGATCATGGGTCGAGCACTGGGCCCAAACAGATATCAGAATTGAACGGCAGCCTCTTTGCTTCATGGTGTGGAAACTAAAATTCAGATTGGAGGAGGAGCATGCTGAAGGCCACACTCAGCCTGTCCTCAGAGCTGGCCTGCAGCCCTATTTATGGCACCCCCTCCATGCTCTTGGGCACCCCACTGGTTCTTGGAGAAGACAGCAAGCTGTCACCAGCCCGTTCGCTGGCCCTGGCCCTCTCCCGGCCCCTCTGGGGCCTCTGGTTTCAGTGAGTGGAATGACAGGGGCCTTCGGCAGCAGAGGGCAGTTAGCCGCCTCCCCGTCTGTCCCCACTTGCTGGTTGTCCAGAAACTGCCCGGGTTAAGGCAGCTTCCAGGTGGCACCTGGGGACCTGCTGCTCACTTGGGGCTGCCCCTCCCCAAGCACCAGGCCACGCCAGGCCGGGCACACCCCTGGCTGCAGCGTCGGCCCGCCTAGCCTGCCTCTCAGTGCCCTGCAGCCTCCTGGGTTGCTGCAGGCCGGAGCCAGCTTCCTCCTTTCCTCCCTCCTCACACATGCCAGCTCCTGCCCCCCACCCCCACTGTCCCTCCAGTGAGTGACAGACAAGGGCCCCTTTGTGAGGGCCCCTGACTGCCAGAAATACAGCAGGAGCCTGTCCAGGGAGCTGGAAACAGTTCTGTCCACTGAGAGGCCGGTCCAGCTCTCTCTCTGTGCCCCTGGACTCGCAGGAAGAGCAGGCACCTGGTGACCCCCGGCTTCCCGTCTGTGTTATGGGGTGCATTCTGCAGCGGGTGCTGAAGTTTAGCCCGGCAATTCAGAAATTCTCCAGGTTCACACAAACGAATGACCTGCTTGGTCTTGTTTAAGTACAGATTCTGAATCACTAGGTCTGAAGCCAGACCTAATACACAGTTCTAAGCCCTCAAGGGCTACTGCTGCTGACTGATCCATACTTTGAGTAGCAAGGATCTAAATTATGTGGAGACCCCACTTCTGGCCACAGACATGAGGTGTGAACTGTGATTTTAAGAATAGAAGGTTTGGAGCTGGAACATCCCTTAGGAATCTGGTGGTGGGCTATCAGGTCACGGCCTCAGAGCTGGCGGGCTTTCTCTGAGGCTGGAGGGGACTGTGCTAGCCCCTTGGGTCTGGGGAGGAACCTGAGTGGGGCCCCATGCTGTGCTGTCCCTGAGGGGAGGGGAGGAGTGGAGAAGGGCAGAGTTCACTGGTCCTCGGCTGTCCTCTTTCCCTCTCCTGTCACCACGGAAGCACCTGAGGTCCCTGGAGAGCTGGAGCTCCATAGATTAAACAGTGCAGTGGGGAATTGATCCCTCCCTCATCTGCCTAAAATCCCCATAGTCACTAAGACAGCCACCCCCAACAGCAAAAGAGCTTCCCTTCTTCCTTCGAGAAGAGACTCTGTCTTCCCATGCACTGAGAGTCCCCGGGCACGGACCTCGAGCATGGGCCCCAAGCCCCATTATTCTGTGCTCACCTTTTGCAGGTTTTAGTGTAGAGCGCAGCTGGCAGGGCAGGCTTGCGCTCATCGAGATTTGTCAGGTCACTTTGTGTGTCACTTTGTGTGTGAGAGCTGTAAGGGGGTTATCAACAGCCGGGGAGATCTGAAACAGGGAGTGCTGTCTAAATGAGAGACCCTTCCAGGAGAAGGTGTGGAGAAAGGGTGCTGCCTTTGAGTATCTGCTGGGCTGTTTAGTCAAGCACCAACATGGTGCTGATTGGGCCCAAGGGATTGAACTAGCACAAGTCAGGAGCGTCCATAGAAAGGCTTCACCAAGTCCAGTATAAGGCAGGACTTGGAGCTGAGACTGACCGAAGGTGTACTGGCTGCCTTGAAAGGTAGTGAGCTCCCCATCACAAGGAGGCTGGACGGTTGTGTGCAGAGGTGACCTGTGTCAGTAAGAGTTCAAACAGAGAAGCAGAGCCAGCAGGAGACAGATATTAAAAGGCGTATTACCAGGCATTGGCTTATGTGATGATGTAAGCTAGACGGATCTGAGATCCTCCCAGCAGGCCATCAGGGAAGATGGGCTGGCACTTTCTCCAGCCTGCACTGAAGCTGCTGTCCACAGGCAGAAAGCCTCCTTCTTGGAAGTCACAGCTTAGCTCTTAAGGCCTTTCAGATGATTGCATCAAGTCTCCCAGATTGTCTCGGATGATCTCTGTCCCTAACTTAAAGTCAACTGATTATGGGCTTTAATCACATCTATAAAATGCCTCCACAGCAACCCCTAGGTTAACATTTGATTAAGGATCTCGGGGCTTTAGCCGCGGCAAGTCAGTCCATCAAAACCACCATCACTGTGCCATCAGCCTGCAGCCTGGAGCTGCGATAAAAGGCTTCTGAGAGGCCTTGGTGTCTTGGGCTTCGAGGCAGCAGCCTGGGCAGTGGCGTCTCCAGAGGGGGACAGTGGCCCCCAGGCCTCTGGACCCACTGGGTCACCGTCCAAAGGCAGCCAGCCTTAGCCTTCATTTCAGTTCAGTTTACCAAGAATCACTGAGCTCTCCAGAGTGCCAGGCACTATACTGGATAGTGGGAGAAGAAAACTAAGGCCTAGATCCTCCTGCAAGGAATCTCTCTCTGGCCTAGTGGAATCCTGAAAACCTGGGAAATATGCTAAATCCTTTTGGAGTGATTACACATTAGGGATCTGAGAAGGCAACAAGGAGCAGGTGAGAAAGGCTTGAATGAAGGATGAAGACGGAGCAGGTGAAGATGGGCAGGGAGAGCATTCTGGGATCCAGATGTGGGAGCGGTGCACCAGCAGTGCCAAGGAATGTTGTCGGGAGCAGAACCCACAGGGCCTGGGACTGGACCCCAGCAGGCGGGCAGGAGGAGGAAAGTGAAAGACCCAACCTGTGTCCTTGTGCTGGACCCTGACCAGAGGGGCCCCACGGCTCCAGGGAAGGGTAGTGGCAGCCTGAATCCTGGTCACCTCCCTTCACCCTCACCTTGTCACCCAACAGACCTCAGCCCACCCCAGGGAGACCTTTACTTCCTCCCCACCCATGTCCTCTTTTGGACAAAGGCTGGCTCTGGAGCCACCCAAACCCAATCCTCCACAGTGTGCAGGACCCCTGGGGCAGCACTGAGCAGAGCTGCAGCCATGGGGTAGCTTCTGCACAGACCACCGGCCCACTCGCAGGACCCGGCATCTCTGCTCGAGGCTCCACAGCTTGGCGTGAACGCCGTGTTCCACCCCAGGAATGTGCAGGCCTCTCTGGACCATGCAGAAATAAGCATCTCAGAAACATCCAGAGAGGCACATTCCAGCCCGCCAGCCACAGGACCGTCTGGGGGGCTCTCTCCAGAGGCCAGACTGTCAGGCCCAGGGGAGCAGCCCGGAGATTGGGCGCCAGGCTCTCAGACTGCTCCTGAATGCCTGGGGTAGCTGCTGCTCCCCTGGGCTGGTCCATCCTCGCGGGGCGGGGCGGGAGCTCCCTGTGGCCTGGGGCAGGCGGGGGCAGGCTGGGGGAGGTAGCTCCGAACATGCCTTAGGTCCATGCAACAACAGCATCTCCCTGGCTGTTCCCTACAGATCTTGGACCCCAGGAAGCCGCCACTCCCCACAAAGCCTGGGTGTTCAGGGTCAAGCACCAAGGTCACCGCTCACGGGGAAGTTATTCTGGGCTGAGCCTGCCATGAGCTTTGCCTCATTTAATCCTCACAGTCCCGTGTGAGGGTGGCACTAACAAAGCCTCACTTTACAGATGAGGATCCTGAGGCTCAGAGGCAATGACTGAACCCCAGGGGCTCTCTGCAAGCAATGCCATGCGCTTGGGTGTGTAAAGCCTGCACAGCTCCAGGGTGATAAGGACAGGCCCGACAGTAAGTCGGAGCCTCAGATGGCCCAGCAGAGGGGGGGCATCGGTCTCACTTTGCCAATGAAGAAACTGACCAGAGAACATGCAGTGGTCAGCAAACACGGGAGGTCACGTCCTGACCATCCGGTCCTAGCACAGGACCCTCCCTGCTCCTGGTGGCCTGGCGCTGGACTGCAGCGCAGGTGGGCAGACCCCCTGTCGTGCAGGTCAGGGGCGTCACAGAAGCCTGCGGAGAGCAGGACGGGCTGTGTGGGGAGCGCACTTGCCACCCATGGCCTTTGTTGCATGGATTTGTCACCCATCCTCTGAACAGGGCGGGGGCAAGCGATGGCTCCTAGGAGTGATCAGCGAGGGGCAGCGGGGCAGGTGACCAAGTGTGGCCAGAGCTATCTCATTGCAGATGAAGCCTGCACCATGGGGCCGTTGCTCTGAGGCAACACTAAGACCCCACTAAGCCCCGGGGACCATTTTGTCATTCTTAATTTTATTGTGTCACCTTGGTTTGCAACGCCGCATGTGACTGAGAACTAGAGGGCCACACCTCCTGAGAGGCGTGTCACCACCTCCCAGGCCCCTCTGAAGTGCTCCCCACTTGGCTCTCCTCCCCCCCTCCCCATCTCGTCGCCTCAATTCCATGGTCATGTCGTAGGTTTGGTTCCGCTGACCCGGCTTTGGTTCTCCACTGTCCACATGTAAGTGTCTTCGCTCGATCCACGTCGCAGACGGCGAGACTTCGTCGGTTTTCATAGCTGAGTAGTATTTCTCTGTGCACAGGCACTGTGTGCTCCTAGTTCACTCGCCTGTGCTTGGGCACTTGGGTCCCGTAACGAGGCTGCTAGAAAAGCTTCCATGAAATAGGGGGCCCTGTAGCCTCGTGTCAGCGTTTGCTGCTTCCAGGTAGAGAGCGGGAGTGGAATTGTTGGATTTTTCATTTTTTAAAAAACAGCTACGCTGCGGTCTGAGGGCTGGTGGGTCTGCATCCCCAGTGCAGCGTGTCGGGGCTCCTGTCCCCCACATCCTCACCAGCACTGGCTGCTTCTAATCCTTGCAACATGGGTTGTGCTCACAGGTGTGAGCCACTATTTCGCTGTCATCCAAAGACGTTCTTTATGGGTTTATCCAAACCAGTATCGCATGCAGGACCAGATGTTGCTTCAAGTGGTTAAATGAGTTCTTAGGTTTCCCCCCCCCCGTCGCTCCCCCCGCCAAGCTGCCTTTAAAGGATCCTTAACTTACATACTTCCTGCTGCCTTTTTTCTTGGGCCAGGGGTATTTAGGGGGCAGGTAGGTGGGACCACTTATTTGTTCAAAAGCCCAGAGTGGAATTGCTGCGTCATATGGCTGATCTACTTGTGATATTTGGGGGCACCTCCACGCTGCTGTCTACGGGGCTGGACCTCCCTATTTTCCCACCCACAGAGGATGAGGGTTCCTTTTTGTCCCCTGCCCCTGCTGCCGGGTTTGGGAACTGGGAGAGAAGAGCGTTTCTTCGGGTCAGCATTCTGTACTCAGGAGGCTGGCCGCTCGCCAGCCAGAAGCTAGCGCTTTCCAGAAGCTGGTGCTTTCTTTCTGGATTGCCCTGATACTTAAGCATTCAGGGGTGGTTGAGGAGTGGACAAGTTAAAGCTTCTGGGATGAGCCAGGTGGTGGAGATGGTGGGAGTCAGTGGGTAGCCCCAGGAGAAGGTCAAGTCCCCTCCCCCAGAGGAGAAGGGGACTGAGTCTGGGGGTGGGGTGGCCTGGAAGCAAGCTGATCTTTTCTTCTTGGCTTAGCTCTCAGCCTGCTCTCAAACAATCCTGGGGTCAGGTGGGCCCGGGGGGGGGGGCCTTCAGTGGGAATGTCTAGAACAAACTGGGGGCTTTGGCCAGACAGAGCCAGCGTGACCTCACCTGGTAGGTTTTCCACTGTGAGAGGTAGACAGAGTCAGGCCCTCTGGGGAAACTCTTGGTCACCATCTACTTCAGGCAGCCTAGAGATAGACCCGGACCCAAACTCAGTGCAGCCCTGCTCCCCGGGGCGCCCACCTCAGCCCTGGCATTCTGAGCGCTGGCCCTCCCGGAGCCGCAAGGAGGTGACCCCTTCCAGATGACCCCGCCTCCCCAGGATGATCCAGTAGTCACAGAGGTGGGCTTGCTTGCAGCTGTGGCCGGTGATAGCATAGTGGAGCTGAGGAAAGTGTGTTCACATCCCCTCCACTGTCCCTCTGCTCTTACCAGGCTTGACACCCACCCCCCTTTCCGCAGGGGACTGGGCCCTTGAGTTCAGTGGCCTCTGCTGGGCCCACTGGTGGCCTCACTTCCAGCCCCCTGAGAGGCACACTGCTGGGGCTCCATGCCTGTCCTCACTTCACCCCAGGCTGGCGGAGCCCTGGAGGACTTCCTCCGTGTCTGGTCCCAAGAATAGAGTTCCATCCAAGACCTCCATGTCACCCTTTCTGGAAAGAGAGCATTTTTGACTGTGGTTACGACCCTGCTTATCAGCAGGGCAAGTCGGCCTCCCCGGCCCCTGGGATGGCTGGAATGCGGGAGCCTCCCTCCAGGAAGGGCAGGGGCCCCAGAAGTCCTGGGATGGGGTGCCGAGGGGGCAGAGCTGCTGAGAGCAGGCTGACCCAGTCAGGACTTTCTGAGGAGCAGGAGTTGGGCGGGTGGGGGAGGCAGGCCTCAGGCTGCAGACAGTCTTTTTCCAGATGGGCTCTGGACCTGCGCTGGCCTGAGTGAGGCCCCGGCGTCTGGTCCTGCCTGCAGTGCAGCTCCACAGGGACTCACCGGACTCTGAGGTGAGGTGCCTGTCAGCCCCCTGCGTCCTCGCAATGGTTTGACACCTCACTCCAGCTTAACATGTTTATGGGACGGGACCAGCTCTGTCATGGCTCAGACGCCGGCCTCCTGGAGGTCAGCACTGTCCTCTTTGCCCAGAATGGGTGTGTCCAGGCTGTGGCACCTGGCATGCCCATGCAGAAGAGGGTCTCCGCTTAGCAGTGGATGGCACTGCAGCCATTCCTGGGAGCCTCTGGTTTCCCTGAGACTCTCCGATTCAGTCCAACCCTTGTCTCTTCCAGATGAGCCCCAGGGTGGGGAGCAAGGGGCGCAGGCTGCCCCAGCCACTAGCAGTGTCCTGGCTAAAGCCAACCCAGGGCCCTGACTCTCTCCCCTCCCCCAGGGCACCCACAGTCATTTTTCTATTCCCTTCATTCGTCTGAGCATCTTCCATGTATTGGGGACAATTCTAGGCCCCAGAGACTCAGCCCTGCCCTCATGATGCCTACACTTCAGAGGAGGCAGAGTCAATAAGCTAAACTTTGATCACAAAGACGCAGTATCATCCCAGTGCTGACAAGTGTCAGGAGACAGTAAAAGAAGCAGTGGCAGCAAATGACCCTAACATCGCCCTTGGGGAGGGGCCCGTGCGATGCCTCCCAGGGGTCACAGCAAGTAGGAAGGTCCCAGGTTGGCCGGGCTGCTGGGTGTGAGGGCCAGGGCAGCATCCAGAGCAAAGAGGTGGAAACAGCTGGCTCTTGTGGAGATGAGAAAGCTGTGGTCAAGTGTTTGGACTATACACTAAGCATGATGGAAGTCACTGGAAGGTCTTAGGCCGGCTGTGATGTGATGTGACTTAACGTTTGCCTTGGTGCTCTGTGGTGGCCAAGTGTGTATGGGAAGCTGGGAGACCATCCGGGTTGCAGTTCAGAGACTGGACAGAGGGAATGATGGTGACTGGACGAGGGGGGGCCAGGAGTGGTAGGTGTGGTGGGTGGAGGGGTGTTTCCAGGGCAGAGTTGGCGGGGCTTGTTGATGGATATGTGGCTGTGTCGGGGACGGAGGTTGGGGAAAGAACAGCCAGGCATGGTCTTCGACCCCAGCAACTGGGTAGAGAGCAAGCATTTACCGAGACGAGAAATGAACTCAGAGTTATGGGTCTGCTAACGAGATGGGATTCAAGCTCTGTTTTAAACATACAGCTTAATTAGGAGCTGCTTCATAGAAGCCCGCGAAGACTGTAGACAAGTCTGCAGCGCAAGGGAGAGGTCAAAGCCAAGACATAAATTTGGGAGTTATCAGATGGAAACAATATTTAAAATCGCATCTAGATGAGATCAGCCAGGGAGAAGGGGAGATAGGAGAGAAGAGCCCGGGGCAGGGTGGGGGCTCCCCTTCCTCCACCCCTGCGAGGGGCAGGATGAGGGACGGGGCCTGTGAGGATCCCGGGGGCCCAGTGGAAGGGCAGTGTCCAGTTACCAGGAGTGTTTTGGGCGGGGGCACAGTCTGCAGCCCCACCTGGTGCTGGGACGTGAGTCAGATGACCACAGAGAAAGCGCCAGTGGGTTTGGCAATACGAGGCCACTAGAGACATGGACTGTGAAAACTGAGGGGCATTCAACAGATGTGCCAGGGCTGGGAGCGGCTGCATGCAGGGTCTCTAAGGCAGGAAAGGTAGACCAGGTTCCAGGAGCAAACAAACAATGCCCAGCTCCGTCTGCAGGCTTTCCATAAACACTCCACAAATCTCCTCCGCGGAGACCGCAGGTCATGATCATTATGCAAATGAGCCAAGGGCCCAGCAAGGTGGTGGCCGGGGCACTCAACCAGGCCCCCGAGTCCAGAGCTGTGTGACTCCGAGCCCCTCCTCATCCTGCGGTAGACCCTGCCCCAGCGTCCACCTGGGCCTGCCCCCTGCTTCTTCCACAGCCCGCCAGCCCCCCCATCCTGGCCTTTGATCACTCCTCTCCGCCTCTGCCTCTCTGGAAAGCCCTGCTTTTTCTTTGATCCTGCCATCTTCCTCAGCGGCGTCCTCAGCTGGGCTCTGTGTCCCTCCCAGTCACTGCAGGATGTTCTCACACCTCTGCAAAATGGTGGAAGACCTGCCCGAGTTTCTGAGAGCCTGGAGGAAACCCAGCTCCCACCTCCCCGGCTCTCTCCAGATCTGGCCTGGCTGCAGCCAGCCCCCTCTCTGCACACAGAGCACACAGGCCACCAGGGCCAGCAGCCAGAGGGCCACGCATTCTTCCCCAGTGGCTCAAGATGGGCCTCGAAGTTCTCAAGGCAGTGGTGTGGATGGGTGGCGTGGTCGTGGGTCCCCAGGGGGCGCACAGTGGGCTCAGCCACCCGGCTGCACCAGCCATGCATGTGCGTCGGAGAAGAGGGGCTTCCTCAAAGCCCCTTCTGGAAGCAGGGTGATTGCCATAGGAAGTCGTGGCCCCGGCTCTGAAACGATGTGGGGTGAGAAGAGACGCCCTGCCGGCGGAAGCGCTCTGCCCAACCTCGGTCTCCGCTGCCCCCCAGACCCCCCCCCCCGTCCCTTTCAAGATGGAGCCCCCACGTGTGCCCCCAGCTCCTAACCTGAATTCTGAGGCCCTGCCTGGCCCTGCCTGCCTGCCCCATGGCCCTGCCTGGCCGTGCTGGGAGCACCCACAGCCAGCACCGACTGGGAGAGGAGCCGAGGCGCCACACCAGGGCCCAGCTGCTCCCCAAAGCCCTGATGGGCAGGCGGCCACCGCAGCAATTAGCTCCTCACACATCCCTGGGGCTATTTCAATCCTCGTTCTTCCCTGGTTTATTTTTAAAGAAACACTGGCACGTGGCTGGCCGAATGCCCGTCCCAGGTGCCAGTGCCAGTTTGGGCCAGCAATGGTGCAGGACAAGCTGCAGCCCCTCCGAAAGCCCCCCGCAGGAAGCCGCTAACCAGCCCCCGCTGGGTGGCAGAGGGAGCTCCCGCCCGCCGCAGCTGCACTGAAAGTTTGGGTCCAGCTGGGGTGTGCAGGTGGGTGGGCCACGAAAGGCTCCTAGAAACCCCCCATCTCCGGCTGCCTCCGACACACCTTGGCTTCCCACTTCTCCGTGGGGTGGGTGCGGAGCTAACTGTCTCCCCGACGGTCCAATCCTCAGAACTGACAATAAGCCACATTCTGCACAGAGGAGGGTTGGGGTTAGAGCGCTGCTGTTCTTCTCTGTCCCACTAACACCCCAAGCCAGGCCCTCCTCCTGGGGTGAGTGGCTCCCAGTCTGTGGGAGGCACCTTGGATCCCTGAATCCTGAGCCCCCCGCCAAGACCTGCCTTCCACATTTTCAGCCCATCTGACTCCACGCTGCCTGGGGCAAAGGGCAGCTGTCGGGGTGGTGGGAGGCAGATGCGAGGGCGGCGTCACCCCTACACCACACCTCACCCCCCACCCCCACCCCCACCTGGCAGGCTTCAAGAGAGCAGGAGACTAAAAAAATGCTTCTGAATGTTAGCTCTGAAGTCCTTCCCTTGGGTGCATAGCAGTAGCCAAAGCTGGAGGCGTCCATCCGGGACACATGACAGAGGGCACTGAACAGCAGGTGGCAAGTTGGGGCTTCTTTCCCCATGGGCAATAGGGAGCCATGGCAGGTGTTTGAGCAAAGGAATGACATGAACAGAGAGGAGCACTATCTGGAAGTTGATCTGGGAGAGATGGGGAGAAGGTACTGGAAGCTGCTGGGGACTTTCCATGCTGGAAAGGCTGAGGGCCTAGAAGACGGCGGTGGTTGTGGGGCACAAAGAAAGGCCGGCACTGAGAAAGGAGGGCAGGTTGGGAGAGGAGGGCAAGGAGAACGACTGGGTGTCTGCGGAGGGAGGGCGTACAGGAGCCGGGCAGTCCTGGAGGGCTGCCGGGGGAGTGAGGCCTTCCGGTGGCAGGTCCAGTTTGGGGGGCGGCGCCCACCCCACCCAGCGGGTGCAGAAGGGCCAAGGCCTTGGTGGTCCTCCGGAGCCGGGCCGACAGGGCAGAGTCCGGCTTCCCCTGAATCCAGGTGCGGGAGGAAGCGGACAGAGAGCAGGCTGCAAAGGGCCGGCAGGAAGTGGAGGGTGCGCTTCCCCAGAGGAGGTGGGCAGTGGGCGGAGCGAGGCCCAGCAAGGCCAGGCAGGGAGCGAGCGAAGCACCGCCTGGGAGGCTGCCCTGGTGGCGTGACTCAGGGTGCTCGGGCCCAGTCTGCTCGCCCAGTGCTGTCCTTGGGGCGCTGCATCGCATAGAGGCCCAGATTTCTCCTAATGTCTCCCAGAAGACCATGTAGCTCGAGCGGCCGTGGGATGCCTTGGGATCCAAGGGCAAAGCAGAGAAATCCCTGCTGGCCTTGGTGAAAGTGCCCTTGTGGGTGAACTGGAGTGACCCCAAGGGTGAGCGGAAGCCACAGGTGTGCACACTGAGTAGGGAAGACCAAGGAGGTGCCCTGTGGGCCACCTCCCTTCCTGCCTGCCTCCCGCCCTCCCAGACACCAACCAAAAGGCAGCTTGAAAATCCCCTCAGATGGGAGGCCTTGGGTGCAGAGACAGCAGAAAGGCACATTTGGGGGTCAGCCGTGGGAGGGAGTGTTGCAGCTGCTGAGGTGGAAGATGAAGGGAGGGGAAAAGCGCAGAGTAGGTGAGGGGTGCGGAGAAGCCACCTCCTGGGGCTTGCTGTGTGACCTTCAACACCTCTTAGCCTCTCGGTGGCTCCGCTCCCACATCTCTAAATGGGGATAATAAAAGTGCCTACCAAATAGGGCTGTTTGGGGAATAAAAAGCATCTACACCAGCTCACTGAGAGCCTCATGGCACGTAGTAAGTGTTGTATAAAGGTCAGCTGGCGCTGTTTGAACTGGAGAGGAGGGAGCAGGAGGGAGGCATTTCATCACTTAAGTCAGAGAAAGCTCCTGCAGGTTCCACCCTGGGGCTAGGAGGACAGGTAGCCTCAGCACAGCTGGGAGCCGTAGCTGGAGGGAACTGGGTGCCGGGGAGGCCGCAGGCTTGGAGCTCTGGGCACCCTCAAAAGCAAGCTCAAGACATCAATGCACCACTGGGCAGCTTCACTAGGCCACGGAGCCATGAAGTCAGCCCTATTACACCCCAGCCCCGCCGGCCTCTTCCGACTCTGGGCTGCAAACAGCAGTGTGGACAGGAGCTTGGAGGTGGTGGAGGGGCAGAGATCCTTGAGAGGGCTGGAAATCGGAGGTCAGAAGATAGGTCTCGGGCCCAGAGTGAGTCAGGCATTGAAGGGCAGGCAGGGGATGAGCCTCTGTCTCTCTGTCCCCAAGGGTGGGGACAGCGCCTGCTGGCACCATGAGGACAGGCCCAGGACACTTCTGCAGGGCGCAGTGTGACATGTGTTCCAGGGTGCGCAGTCCTAACCGAGAAAGTCTCACGTCCCATTGAGCTGTGGTAGGGGCGGCGGCTCTGGTGGCTCCTTAGTCCCGAGGCGACCGGAACTTGAATGAACAGTGGGGGACAGAGGTCAGCATGGGGGGGCTGGAGGATGGGGTGTCCTGCTCCCTTTACTGATGCAGATTCTCTTGTGTCCCTGAGCACACCCACCTGTAGCCCACCTCTGCCCTGGGTGGTGCAAGACGTCCTGCCAAGAGGCCACAGTGGGGGAATGTGGGGTGTTGAGTGTGTTTACACTGGGGCACCACGTTTGCAGGCTGCTCAGCGGGAGAAAAGGTCCTGGCAGCTGCCTCCCAACCGAAGTCCCTGTTGCCTAGAGTCCCTCTCCTCCTGGGCACCATGCCAACCCTACACCATCTGAGCTCCTGAGCCCTGGGAGGGTGCTGAGCCTAAGAAAAGCCTCCTTCACATCTCCTGGCATCTGCTCCCAAATTCTCTGCCAGCGGAGAGCTGTCTGGGACGCGGGCCACGAGAGGAAGGAGCGTGGGGAAGCAGGTGAGGGAGATGGGGCTCTCAGAGGCCGTGCCCGCCCGCCGCCCCCAGCCAGCCATCTACACCAGCTCCATGTCTCTGCTGGGAAGGGCAAGGGAGCCAGAGGGCCTTCCTCGTGCCAAGCCTAACCCCTGGGCAGAAGAAGGTGGCTTTCTTGCAGTCAGGGGCCAGGTAGCCTGGAAGGTGAGCCTGGAGTGTCCTTGGAGGGCAGGAGAGGGGGCGGGAATTCCAGGCAGCAGCTCAGTGCTGAGAGGTGAAGTGTGGGATGGTGCAGGCACCCTTGGCACAGAGGGCACCAGAAGTGCCCGGGGAGTCAGGAGAGAGCAGGCCAGGTAGAGGGGTGGGTCAGAGTGTGGCTGGACAGCTGCGTGCTGGACCAGGAAAGATCCAGGCTGTGTTGTGTGCATTTGGGGAGCTCAGGGGCTTCTGAGCAGGGAGTAGCAGCTCCGAGTTGTGCTTAAAGTAATAGCCATCATAGGAACGTGCAAGGCCTGTGCGGGAACGCTACACCCAGGACTTGCAACACCCAGGCCACCCATCCCCTAGTGAGATGGGGTCACAGAAGCGGCGTGAGTCGCCAGAGAAGCAGCAGACCTGCGGCTGGCGACCTGGACCCAGGTCCAGCTCTGCAGCTGCCCCCTTGCCGGATGCAATGTTTCTGGTTGTCTGTGGGCCGCTCTCACCCAGAGGGTCACACTGTAGCGCATGCACCCCCGGGGAGTCTCCTGGAACCCAGCCTGGGCCCCCTGGCGTGCTGCACACTTTGCAGGGCAGCCGGGAGAGCCCCACAGCCAGTGCGAGGAGAAGGGGACTTGCGGAGGGCAGCCGCGCAGCTCGGCCAGCGAGAGGCGGCGCCAGGAGCCCAGTCCTCTCCCTCCCTCTGCGCCCTGTCCCTGCTGCTCCTGGCCACGCTGGCCCCTCTTCCCCATAACTCTGACTTGCATGTGACTCTGGCCATTCTGGTCCCAGCGAGGGCCTGACTTCTTGTGACCCACAACCCCGCCCCCCAAAGTAGGCCCCTGTCACATCTGCTGAGCGAGACAACCTGATAGGCTGAGTCCAGCCTCCAGCGTGGGGCTTCTTGGATCAAGTGTCCACCCCTCGCCCAACCTGCCGTGGCCAGAGCACATGGCACAACAGGCTGCCAAGGACGGCTCTCGACTTGGGCCGCTGCAGGGACACAGCTCCAAAAACGCAAGAAGAGGATGGACACCCAGCTGTGTCTACCACAGATGACCTCCCTCGGGGCCTCTGTTCCCAGCTTCCCTCTCCTCATCTCCTACAATGTCAGGGTGACCCTGAACCTTCCCGGTAATCTCAGGAGACCTCAGGGGACTGCTCCTTGGAACAGAAAGGACTAACCGTCCAAGCTCTGGGTTCCTCAGCCTGGCAGAAATCAGGGCAGGGACTCAAGAGAGTCTGTAAGGACGTGCTCTCCTGCCTCTCCCTCGTCATGGTTCAGACACCCTGTATGCAGAGCCCCAAGGCACTGAGCCCAGACACGCCTCAAGAAGCTGGTCACAGGAGGGCAGCTGTGCCCCCTTGACGGAGCAGGCGTTCCCGGGGATGCCTAGAAGCGCTGAACTTTGAAGGCCAAAAGATGGACGTGGAATCAGCTTTGCCCATTTTACCAGTACGACCTTGGGCAAGCAGTACTAAGCCTCCCTGGGCCTCAGCTTCCCCATCCAAATGGAGTAATGGAGGCCTGGCTAACTGCTGTGAAGGCAGCCAGGTGGCCCCAGGCTGCCACCCTCAGTAGAGGCCTCAGAGCAGAGAGTCCAGCGGCCTCTGCTGCCCCTTCTGTCCCCTCTGCTGCCCACTCCACCCCTCCCCAGACCCAGCACCGAGTGGAGGCCAGGAGGCGAGTCCCAGCCGGGGCAGGCCTGGGCCTCTCAGGAGCCCGGTGTCCAGCACCATGGTCCACTGACAGACTGGGCTGAGGGGGTTTGCTCACAGAGGCACTGTTGCACGTAAGGAGATGCCAGGCAGCATTGCCAAGGGAGGCCAAGTGAGTGGCGGAGAGCTGAGAAGGGGTGCTGGCGGCCCAGGGCAGGAGGAAGGCAAGGGGGCGGGGCGGGAACACAGCAGCAACAGAGGGGAGCAGCCAGGGCTGGGAAAAGAAAGGTCTGGCACAATAATTCTATCTAAAATGAAGTTTACTTAGAAAAATAGTAAACGGTCCCCAAAAAAGAAAGGCAGGGGGATGGTGCCTCAGACAGTGACCTTCTAGTTCGTAGTGACACCCAGACCAAGAGGCCCTGCGCACCAGCCAGGCGACCCCCCACCCTGGACAGCAGGTGTCCAGGCCACATGCAGAGGCTGTGGGGGGGGGGGCGGGCGTCACCGCCAAGGGGAGACGGCCTGGCACAGGGGCACGGGCCAGGCTGCTGAGCCTTCCAGCCCCCTCTGGTTTCTGGGTGCCCAAGTCCCGCAAGCCCTCTGGCACACACTCAGCCCGGGACTGTCTTCTCACACCTGCCCACTGTCTCCATTCCCAGAGCGCAAGGTGGAGCCATCCTCCTCCCTGCCTCTCCTAAAATCTAGCCCAGGGCCCCGCACCGCAGAAGTGCTGAAGAAACCTCAAATAACTAAGAGGACAGAGCCATTTTCACCGTGCTGCTTTTCCAGGGGTCTTACTGAGCCCAGCACGACCACCCAGGGACCCCCTCTGCCCTGCAGCCTCCGGGGTGCAGCACCCCTCTTCCAGGGCTGGATCTGAGCCCCGAGCCCCGCACCCCGCACCCCTCACATGTGGCCAGCCTCTACCTGCTGCCTCCAGCTATCGGGCACAGGCCAGCAGAGAGGGGACGCAGCGTGACCTCAGACACGGCCCCTTGATAGGCCTGATGGGAAGGAGGAAGGAGTGGGGGGAGCACCTGCTTTGACAGACAGGAGACACGCTACCAGACACGCCCTCCCATAACCTGGGGGGATGCCACTCATGAAGGTCCCTAAAGCCTGAGAGGCCACTGAGATGTGGGAGAAAGGTGTGGTGGGGCCACACCACATCCAGAATGTTCTGACATGCTTGACCCTGGGACACTCAGGCAAAAGCACGGGGTCATCTCCCCTGACCCCTGTGGCCTTCTGCATGTGGTGCTCAGATGGGGGCCTCTATTTTCCCTCTCTGAGTGGTGGGCTCGAGCTGCCCCTCCACCTAAGCTGGAGCCATCTTAGAGCACCCCAAACAGGCCAGCCCAGCTGCAGCCAGCCTGAGGGTGTGTCCCCCATCCACAGCCTCTGCTCAGGGCCAGCCAGGCCAGACCTGAAGAGGCACTGGGGCCCCAGTAGCTGAGGGTCTGGTGTGTACCCAGATGCTCCATGCCATCGCCTTGGGGACTCGCCAGTCCTCTAAGACCCCCGCTCGCCCTGGTGTTTGCGGGCGAGAACACCTTGTCCTCTGAAGGCCAGAACCCTAGAGTGTCTCAGGGTCAAGAATATGTCCAACCTCTTCATTTCCCAAAGGAGAAACTCCAAACCCAGGAAGGGCAGGGGCTTGCTGTGGTCACATAGTGCTGCAGCAAGAACCAGGCCAGGTCTCCTGACGTCCAGCCAACCAGGAAGAGTCCTGGGCAGCCAAATACAGTGGACAGAGAACTGCCTTTGATTTCAAGTTTGGTTTTGACATTTGTGGCCTGAGCTAAAACCCATCCCGCTGTGTCTTATTAGTTTCCCTATCTGTAAAATAATAATACTAACATCTGTAAGATATCTGGACAAGCTCAAGCAATAAAATATATATAACTATTCTCTGTAAGTGACAAAGCTCTATACAAAGAAAACACAGGGAATTGCTATTATTCTAACGTAGAGCACTGCACATATTAAAGACATGAAAACTATCTGCTGGGGAGTAGTGAGTGATGAACGAAGGGCTTCAGGAGAACACTTTGCTTAAGTGGATGGGCTCAGGGAAGACTTCCCAGCAGAGGCAACTTTTGAGATGGGCTGTGATGGGAGATTAGAACCCATCAGGCAGAAAAAGAGAAGGGAGCAGTGTCTAGAAGTCCAGAGGTGCAGACATGTCCCTCCAAAGTTGTGGATACCAATTCCACTTCCACTCCAGCCCCTGCCCAAAACTCATGCTTCTTCTTGGAGTCGATGTATGATAAAGGGACCAGGAAGAGCTAGCAATTTATTAAAAGCCTAAAGTATAATTTGTCAGAGAAGAAATAACCTATCCAGCTTCCCACTTGATAGGTAATTAAAGAGGCTTAGGGAACTGATCTGTCTTAACAACGGTCCCACAGCAGACTCAGCAAGTTAGAAACCATGGACTGAATTTGGCCCACTGCTTGTTTTTATAAATAAAGCTTTATTGGAACATAAACCATGCCGATTTCTTTACATACGGTCTACAGCTACTTTCATGAAATAACGGCATGGTTGAATAGCTGCAAGAGATCATATGCTCTTTGAAGCCTAAATTATTTACTATCTGGCCCTTTACAGAAAAGTTTGCCAACTCCTGCCCTACAGTGAGGTGGGGTAGGGAACCAGGCCTCCTGTGTCGCGGGTGAATGCCCCCTAACTCCATGCACCTTGCCCTTTGGGCCCTTTCCTGCCTCATCACACGGTCCACAGGATGAGGTTTCCGGCAGCCAGGCTTTGGGCAGGCTCAGTTCTCAGCTCCAGGACTCACGGTGTGGCCAACAGGGAACGAATGACCTGGCCACGCTGCCCCCA
>NW_004567121.1:27219939-27227047 GCF_000260355.1 Condylura cristata | reverse complement strand
AGGCACAGCCTTCCCAGGGGCGCACGGGGAGGACTGGCATCCCTAACCATCTGCTGAGACGGCCAGTCCACCTTCAAGTGTGCTAGAGAATGCCTTTCTCAATGCAGGCTGTCCCCAGTGGGTTCATTTAATTAAAACCCCACCAGATCCAATCTGCTAGAAGTTCTGATTTCACAGATGCCCTGTCCAGCTGGTCATGAGGAAGCAGAACGGCCACAGACCTGGGCCACGGTCACATGGTGCAGTGGGATCTAGAACGATCCCACAGGCCCAGGTCAGCATCCGTCCCAGGGCACCAGAGTGGCTGCCCTGTTGCATGACTGCCCACTCTGGCCTCAAGTTCTGTCCGTTCTCCCTGTCTCCACCCCTTCCAACTGGAGGTCCTTAGGTGGCTCCCTTCCCTGATTCACTTATTCAGCGAAATGGGTAAAATGCCAAGCACTGTGCCAAGCAGTCTGCCAGGTGTGCAGGATGCAGCAACACACGAGGCAAAAATCCTGCCTCTTGGAACTTACAGTTTAAACCCATCAAGGCAAGAGCCACCTTGAACTCAGACCTCTTCCTCCTCTGCTGTCTTACTCGCTCTTCTCCCCTCTGACTCTTTACAATGGGACCACATAGAAGCTTCTACAGGCTGCCCTGTCCCTTGTCTCCCACCTCCACAGCCCCCGCACGAGCAGTGTTCCAGGAAAAGCCACCTCAGTACCTCCCTGGGTGTCTCTCTCCCTGCGCAGGAGCTGTCCCTGGCTCTTCACTACCTACAACTTAAGATGTGAACGCCTGCACCTCCCCTTCCTTAATCCCTACAGATTAGCCCTCACCCACCAGACTGACCTTCAAGGCCAAGAAACTTTCTGTGTCCTCCCAAACCAGAAGATTTTGGCTTGCTGTTAGGTTTATAATACTCACTCCTTCCTACTTAGAGAAATAAATGGTTGCCACAAGTATAGGCTATCTCAAGAGGAAATTAAGTCTAATCACGAGTCTACGATGCAAAGATGAGCTCCATGAGCATCTCAGAGCCGTTCCCTTCAGCGTCTTCGCGTGTGTGTGGACATAAATACATTTTTTCAGATTTATATATTTTGTGTGGGATTCCATGGCAGCCTACCACTTTTAGTTAAGTCTGTGGTGGTTTGCTATGTAATTAAGCGACTTCTCCAGAACAGCTCTGTAATGGCCACGCAATATTCCACCACATAAATACACCTTAATCTGTTTAACCAAACCCTGTTGGTGAACGTTTGGACTGTTTACAATTTTTCACAATGAAAATGCTGCTATAAACCTCCTTGTTCATAAATCTTTGTTCCGATCTCTGGTTATTTTCCCAGCAGAGATTCCTAGAAATGGCATTGCAGGGTCACCAGCGAGCGACATTTTTAAGGTTCTTGATGCATATCATGAAGCTGCCTTCCTGAGACAGCTGGCTGGGTCCCTGCCCCCCCATTTGTGAGAATGTCCCCAGACTCTGGGAGAGGAGGTGGTTTTCTCTGCCATGTGACTTTCTAGCTCCGTGGCTTTGCTTCAGCAGCTCGCCTCTGTCAGAGCCTTGCATTGCCTCCAGCTCTCAGGGCAAATCCCACCTCCTCTGCGAAGCCTTTGCTGATGCCTCACCAGAAATGCTCCACCACCAGCCAGGCTTCCATCCCTGGCTGAAGTTCTTCCTAGGACATTTCCCACTGGTGCCGTCTCTTTTAAATGTGTGCAAGAACCACCTCTTTGATGGGCAGTGGCATTTTCCAAATGCTTCTCCTAAGATATTTCATCTGATTCACTCCCAGATGGACAGTGTTTTGAGCTCAAGGACCATGGTTTGACCATCTGCATATCCCGCCCCTGGCCCCCTTGCCAATCTTGATCTAAAGGAGGTTTTTTTTAACTCAATCTTCACTGGGCTTTGGCCTATTAGAACAGACTTTTGGGGCTTCCCACTGCAGAAAGGACTTAGCTGGAATCCAGCCCTGGCCTTGTCACCGACATGCTTTGACCTGGGGCTGGTCTTGGTACCGCTCTAGGCCTCAGTTTACCCACCTACAAAATGATTGAGTTGAACTAAATGGTACCCCTCATTCTAAGACTGATTGCCTCTGTCCCCCCTCCCCTCAAGTACTCAGGGCCCCTGGGGGGGCCCTGACAGCCCCTGTGCAAAGCCAGCCTCTGGGCTAGGCCAGAGGAAGCTGGCCAGGGAAGCAGGCCTGGCTCCAGGCCAGACTGTGTCTGCAAACACTGACCTTGGCTGCCGCAGGGATTTTCCATGACACCAGCACCCTCCCCCTCAACTCCCCCTAATCCCACGTGGACCCAGGGAGGGTGGAGGATGGGAGTGGTGGGGGCTGCCCTGCATCAGAGGAGCCTGGAGTCCCCTAGAGTGGAGTCACAGGGGCACCTGTGGGTAGAGAGCTCGGAGAGCCAGGGGAGTGGGCAGTGGGCCACACATGACACCCGGGAGGAAGGAAGGGGCAGGGCGAGGACCTGCTGCTGGCAAGTGCGGAAGGGCTGGCCTCTGCCAAAGTGGGGAGGGGGCCTTGGAACGGACAGTGCACAGAGTGGGGGGGGGCTGTGCCTCAGAGTCTCCTTCCTGGGAGCTCCAGCCTGGAGGGGGACATACTCAGGGCCCATACAGGTCCTTACCCCATCCCAGGGTCCATGAGACCCTGGTGGTTTCCCAGGCCTAGCTCAGGCTCTGGTCAGGCCTGGTGGGGGGACTCCTGGGGCCCATCACTGACCCCTTTTTCAGGCAGGAACTCTGAGTCCCTCAAGGTGCTCTTGCCAAGGCCACCCGGCCCCCCTCGCTCGGTGTGTAAGGGGACTTTTCTCTCATCTGTACCCCAGACTTCAGGGCCGACTGGTTGTTTCACAGCATTTTCTAAGCAGTTACTCCCCACCCCCACCCCTGGACTCTGTGTGTCGCCTCGATGACTCTCTCCAGCCCTCCAGGGCCTCTGTGCCCTGAAAACTCCTCTGTAGCTCAAGGGCACACATTTGGGGTTTTGAGTGAGGCCCAGGGAGAGGTTCCTCCTGCTCTGGGAAGGACCCCAGAAGATTCTTGGAAAAGATAGTATCAGAGCTGGACCCAGAGGGCTGAGAGGAGAGAGGCTGTGCTCACGCTGGGCCTCCTCCTCTTCCTGCTCCTTCCACCTCTCTCTTTAGCACACCGATTAAGCTCCAGCAGCCAGAACCTCCATCCCACCTCCTGGCTCCATTCAGCCACCTTCACCAGACCTGGGGGCAGCTCTCCTGAGGCCCCCAGCCCCTGAGGAGGCACACTCCTCAGGGGGGACCCTTCCTCGGTGTCCCTTAAGCTAGGCCTGACTGCTGTGGCCCTGCTGGGGGTGGGGGTTAGGGGGAGCCCCAGGGTCTAGCAGCCAGTGGCCTCAAGCAGCCTCTGGCTCCCACCAGCCCCCCCTCCTCTCTGGCTGCCCAACTTGGCCCTGACCCTGACGGCACCTGAGTTCAGGTTCCTTCCCCAGGGCTTTGCAAGACCCCAGCTCACTCTGGAGTTCACAGCCTTTGGGCACCCTGGGCCACAGATGCCTCCGTCTTCCTCAGGGCAAACATCAGCCTGGTCAGTGCCTGTTTACATTAGATAACTGGGTCTGCAGGGAACCAGGAAACAGGTCGCAGCCAGGCTGAGCCAGGAGCTGCTCATTTCCAACCTAGGAAGGTCTGGGCCACCCAGAAACTTCATCAGCGATTTTCAAAAGTCAGAGAGACAGGGGAAGGAGAACCTCAGAGTTCTTGATGCTACAGAGGTATGTTTCCCAAGCGTTGCTCCAAGGAGCACTTTGGTCTGGCAACGAGCTCTGAAAAAAGTGTTTGAAGGTCAAATAAGTGGAAAAACTTAGCCCATTCTCCCAACTCTGAATGACCCTGTCCGTCAGCACATGCAATGAGGCTTTGCTAAACCTGACATTTAAATCAGTGTCAACAGATCCTATTAATTCAGTATTCTTCCACTTTAACTTAACCAAACCACCCTTTTCTCAGCCAGGATTTATTAACAGGCCATGGAATTGGTGCTCTAGGAAATTAACTTGGAGCAACACTGGATGTAGAATTTTGGTACAGGTAGAAGTTTAAAGACCATCTCATCTTGAAGTTCCCCAAAATATACTAACAGTTAATCTTTATTGACCCCCAATATCCTGAACATTATATATCTACTAACTCATCAAATCCCCATAGCAATTCTATGCACTAAGTCTATCCCTAGTCCTGCTTTACAAAGGGGAAACTGAGACACCAATAAGTAACTTGACTAAGGGTGAAACCGTTTGGCTCTTGAGCCTGTCGTGACATCAATCTATTCTCAGTATTTCAAAAGCACAACAGTAACTCAATTCCGTCTCTTAGAATCTGTTATCTTATGCTAATCAGAAGTTCTGTTTGCCAGATGTGGCCTTAATTAATCTTGATGGGAAAATAATTAATTGTTGCTTTAACAATGATCTAGCCAGTGTTAAGAACTATGGAAGGAGGAGTGGATGTGCCACACAGATCAACAGATCATACTTCGTAGATAAAAGCCTTCCGAATTTAGACTCTGAATGGAGGGGAGAATAGAAAGAAAGAAAGAAAGAAAGAAAGAAAAGGCATGCAGGTTTCACTCGTTTGTGGAACATAAATAACCAAAGAAAACAAACTGACAAGCATAACAAAAATAACTCTTGACTCTGAAAAATATGGCGGGGACCAGTGGGAGATGAAGGGGGGGAGTGGACAGGGCAGCGCGATACTGGGGCTCTGGGTGGGGGAGCGAGCTCTGGGGAGTGGGGGAGCCAGGCGGGTGCTTCCCAAAGGATGCAGGCTTGAAAACGAACAGCCATCGATAAGATCTGCGTACAAATAAACAGAATAAAGTATAAGATGAGACACTTGGTTCTTGTCTTGCCCTCCCTTGTCACAGATCAGGAAATTGAGGCCCAGGGAGAGAGAAAAGGACTCGCCCAAAGCACTAAGATACTTATGGTTAGGGCTACACCCCCGGAGCACCTGCCTCCTAACCCCATGCTCTTTCCTCTACTCGAGACGGGCCAGCCTTCTGGCTTTGTGTCCATCTGGGCCAGGGGTAGGGCCAAGCAATCAGATTGGCAAGAACCTAAGGTCAGTGGAGAGCAGACAGCGGAGCCCAGTCAGCCGAGGCCATCGCCAAGGTCTCTGAGTGTCTCTCTGTGCTTTGACTAGAAGCCAGAGAGCTAGACCCCCAACCTTCAGATCGTCCTAGAAAATGGGGCTTCAGCCAGCTTGAGTGCCTTGGTAATGCCAGGAAAAAGACAGAAGAACTGAGACCTCGGGGCTCCTACCCTTCCCCAAAAGCTGCATGTTCATAATACTTGTATCCAGCCCCATCATTCATTTTTATATCCAGTCACCTGGCTTTCGCAGGTGAATCTGAGCTTCCAGGGCCATTTCTTAGCAGGCTGCTCGGATGCAGAAGCTGCCCAGCCCTGGTTGAATGAACAGATCAACCTTGGTCATACTGCGCCAGAGGACAGAGCACTGAGCGTAGAACATGCTGGTGGGCACAGTCTGTCCTCATCCTGCTGGGCCGCAGATGGGCCAGGCACAGTGGTGCAACAGCTCTGCATGCCAGACCCCTAGCAAAGGGTGACACAGCCTCACGCACCCCAAGCAACTGTACCCAGACCTCCCTGAGCTTTAAGATTCAAGTAGCCTTGGGCTGGCTGAGATGCCAAGACGTGGCATTGTCAGTCACCAGCTGTGTGATCTCAACAGGCCACTTTCCCTCTCTGGGCCACCTTTTCCTCAGCTGCACAATATAGGGACCGGGCCATCTGATCGCTAAGGCCTTGAGTCCATGGTAAACTCATGGAAGGCAGGGGGGTGGGACAGGCCCATCAGTGCACGGAGGTGAATGTGGTCGCCATCAGTCCTGGCCGGGTAGTCTAGCAAGTACTGTGAAGGCCCTCGGGGACTTGGCCATGGAGAGCAGCCTCTGTGTGTATCATTGACACAGGGGGCTCACTGCGGGGGGTGGGGGTGTGGGCTGGAGAGGAAGGAGACCCAAGACCTGTGGGCCTCCTGGCAGGCAGACAGGCCTTCCCAGAAGTCCCAGGGCCCCAGGGAGTGGCCCCACCCAGATGACTGCCCTCCAAGCTGGGCACCCACGTCAGCAGATCCCCACAGCTCTTTGCCTTTTGCCCAGTGACAGCAGCAGAGGCAAAGGGGTGGGGGTATGATGACCCTGGGTGTTTAGAGGCATCGATTGCCCTGGGCATCGTGTTCCTTTTGCAGTTGTGCCAGGCCCAGCCCAGGCTCCAAGCAGAGTACTCTTCTCTCTGGGCCTCAGTTTCCCAACCTGCTTTCGTGCCACCCCACCCCGCCCCCAGGGTGATAAACTGGCTCTGAGGCATCAGAATAGACCATGAATCAGGCCCTCAGTCAGCTCCCAAGGCCTTCTAACCCTCATTACTCCAACTGTGAAAGTCAGAGCAGCCTTGTAGGAAGTTTTTGAGGATTAAAGTTAAAAATGTAGGGCCCTCCCTGGTGGCGCAGCGGGTTAAAGCACTGCACTAAGAAGCCAAAGCCACTTCCGCATGAGTTCGATCCTCGCCTGCCCCGGAGGTGACCACATGGCGCGGCAGACCTCTCCTGACCTGCCCGCTGCTCCCCTCAGCAGTGTACTTTGTCTATCTGCCTGTCCTGCTCCCCACTCTGTCCCTGGTGAATCCTCTCACCCTCCGCATCTCTGGTCTATACCCCAGTTCTGTATGAATAAATAAATAAATCTTTAAAAAAAAAAAAGTTAAAAGTGTATCTGTCAGCTAAGACTGTAGCTCAGCCATTGGCAGGGAGTGAGCAGGGCACTGAGGCTCGTTCTGGCTGGACCCCGGGCAGGACAGTGGCTAGAAAGGGGCACAATGTTCAGACCTTGTGAGAAACTTTGGTTAAGCCTGGAAGGTGGCTGCTGCTTTGAAAATCACTAACTTCAACAGGAGGCACCGGGGAAAGGAACAGTCACTTTTGGCCCTGGAGACCAGGAAGCAGGAGGGCACTTGGCTGTGCTGTGGGGCAGGCTGAGAGCGGAGGAGGGAGGAGGGCAGGGGAGGAGAGCAGGGGAGGAGGGAGGAGAGCAGGGGAGGAG
>NW_004567121.1:27216165-27219749 GCF_000260355.1 Condylura cristata | reverse complement strand
GAGGGAGGAGAGCAGGGGAGGAGGGAGGAGAGCAGGGGAGGAGAGCAGGGGAGGAGGGAGGAGAGCAGGGGAGGAGGGAGGAGAGCAGGGGAGGATAGCCCAGGGAGAGCAGCTGGCGTGTCTGCTGGGACTGGGCCATGCTCAGGTCAGGGCAGGTACCCTGGCACTAGGGCCTTGCGAGGCAGCCCGAGACAGGCACTGAGCCACCAGGCAGGTAGAGTCTGGCTTTCCTAAGGGAAGTGGGCCCTGGAAAAGTCCCAATCTCTGGGCAAACACAGGTGAGGTCACAGTAGTGGTGGAGGGGTGCTCCTTTCCCTGAGGGTGGGCCATGGCTCCCCAACACCCCGAGTTCACCCCCACCCCAGGGCCACACCCTTGGGCCACTTTCCCCTGGATGCCCATCACCACTGCGTCCATTTGCAAGTCCCAGGTTCTGTGGTATGTCACATGCAGTCACAGCCATGAGCATCTCTAGCTCAGCCCCCCAGAGTACAGACATGTAAGAGCGGTCCAGCCAGGGGAGGGGTTTGCCCCAGATCACACAGCCACATTCGGTCAAGCCCACATTCCCCAGTCCCCGTCCAGCCCCACGCACAGCGCCGTGTCCTCCCACACCCAGTGTCCCAGCCGTCTCGGGGACAGGGAAGGACAGGAGGAGAAGCAGCTCTGGCTCGGGCCTGGTCGGCTGTCGAGGTGAGTTGTGGACTGGCAGCCCAGGCTGAGCTGGCGGGCACAATCTGTTCTCACCCCGCGAGGTCACAGACGGGCCAGGCACGGTGATACCACAGCTCAGCTGTCCAGGCCCCTGGCAAGGGCGACACAGCCTCACACCGCCAGCAGCTGTCCCCAGAGCTCCCTGAGCTTTAAAGTCAAATGGCCTTGGGCTGGCGGAGAGGCTAGTTCCACTGGCACAGAGCCGCCCGCAAGGTGCTCTCTTGGAAACGGAGGGAAATCTGGCTTCATCAGCTCTTGGGTATTAATCACCGGGAGCTGGTATTGAGAGCTTGACACCGCCCAGCCCTGGCCTCCCTGCATTATAGACATTATCTCACACATTTCTCCCCCAGGTCTTGTGAGGCTTATTAGCTGCACTTCACAGATGTGGAAACTAAGGCACTAAGAGATTTTTTAAAATACGACTAGTCCATGTCAGAGTTAGAATTTGAAGTCACATCAGACACCGAAGCACGTGGTACCCTGTCTCGCTGTTCACTCATCCAACGGATCTGGGCGCCACCCATGGGCAATGCAGAGGTAGAAACTAAAATGAAATAATACAAGGTCTGGGGTGCCCGCCACCCCAAGCTACTGTTTAGCTGTGCATATATAGTTGGGGACCCTGGGAGCAGACTAGGGGGTTGTAGTCATATTGGCCCTGGGGTTCAAAACTGAACACACTTAGTACTGTTCCAAGCAGAGACAACTTCTGGCTGCGGGGAGCCCAGGGTGGCTGCATGGGAAAGAAGCATTTGGTTACAACTTTTTTTTTTTTTTTAATTTTTAAAGATTTCTTTATCTATGCAAACAAGAGCTGGGGTGTGGGCCAGAAGCGCAGGGAAATGAGAGGATTCACCAGAGATAGTGGGGAGCAGAACGGGCCGGGTGACGAAACACACTGCTGAGGGGAGCAGTGGGTGGGTCAGGAGAGGTCTGCGGGACCATGTAGAACACCTCCCAGACGGGGATCGAACTCATACTGAAGTGGCTTTAGCTTCTTAGTGCAGTGCTTTAACCCGCTGCGCCACCAGGGAGGCCCCTGGTTATATTTTGATAAAGCTTAGAAAGGAAGAAAAACTAGAAAATCTACCTGCATTATTTTATTATAATAATTCTACTAATAAAAGTAATAACTATCTTGATGATCTTGAAATACACGTAAATATCTTGTGAAGGAAGCAGGTTCAGGACTAAAACCATATTTTATAAAAGAGAAACAAACAGGCTCAGAAAGGGAGAGTAATTTCCCCCAGGTCACACAGCCTAGTGGCAGGGCCAGAACTTGTGCCAAGGACTTCTGAGTTCTCACCCAGGATCTTTCTCCTTCAGTCCCCAGACAGAACTCTGGACTAAAGTCCATTTGATGGTGAGTGCAGAGGAAAGAGTGGACTTTGCCTTTGCCTGGCTCTTGCTCAGTGAGGGCTGAGGAGTGGGGTGTGGAGACACACAAGTTACCTGGCGGATAACTCCTGAAAGGCCACCCAGAGCCCTGTTTGATAAGGGCAATGTCATCTCCTTATGAGGGCTGAAATTGTTCAGTCCTGGGGCCCCAATGGGGAACTGACAAGGACTCCCCAGCAAGCTGGGAGTGGGGGCACTCTCTCCTTTCTCCTCTGGCACTGAGGGGCCAACCGCCTCCGGGAAACTGGAGGACGATTACTAAACACCCGCCGCAAGCTCTGGCTGGCAGCAGGACAGTCGTCAGGGAATCATCCAGGCCTCGGTTTTCCTCCCTCCACAGTGACTCTGAGGCCCTCAGAGTCCATTTAGTCCCATCTCCACCCCTTACAGTCAAAGAAACTGAAACCCAGAGTGGGTAAGAAACATGGAACTATGGGCTGTCGGGAAAGTTGTGATATCATTCTGTTTTTCAAGTGAAAACACGTCATGAATTTTCCGACACCCCAGATATCCCAAACCAATCCTTCCCACCCCTCAATCCCTGTGCCTTTGAGCAATACCCAATAGCACCGTAAGTTGGCTCCTATTCCAGGTACAGAAGATGGCCAGGCTTTGAAGCCAGATGCCAGTTCAAAGGCAGGTGCTTCCAAACAAGCGCGGGTCCTGTTTCCAAGCAGGATGACCTTGGAAAAGCCACAGCCCTTTCCCTGTTCCTCCCGCCCTTCCCACCTGTCCTATGGGGGTCCTCACACGAGTGACCAAGGCCTCGACAAGGAAGTAGCAAGGTGCATGGGCGAACCCTAGCTGTGCGTGTTTTCTCAGCAAGAGGAGGCCTGAGTCTGCAAGGTGGGCGACGTGACGGTAGCGAAGGGCTTCTTGGAAGAGCACCCTGTGACGAACGCGCTGTTGTCTCCTCTCTCCCCCACCCCCGTCCTCCAGGCTACGGCCACGCAGCGCCCAGTACCGATGGCGGCAAGGTGTTCTGCATGTTCTATGCGCTGCTGGGCATCCCGCTCACGCTCGTCATGTTCCAGAGCCTGGGTGAGCGCATCAACACCTTCGTGAAGTATCTGCTGCACCGTGCCAAGCGGGGCCTGGGCATGAGGCGCTCCGACGTGTCCATGGCCAACATGGTGCTCATCGGCTTCTTCTCGTGCATCAGCACCCTGTGCATCGGCGCGGCCGCCTTCTCCTACTATGAGCACTGGACCTTCTTCCAGGCCTACTACTACTGCTTTATCACACTCACCACCATCGGCTTCGGCGATTACGTGGCGCTGCAGAAGGACGAGGCGCTGCAGACGCAGCCGCAGTACGTGGCCTTCAGCTTCGTCTACATCCTCACCGGCCTCACGGTCATCGGCGCCTTCCTCAACCTCGTGGTGCTGCGCTTCATGACCATGAACGCCGAGGACGAGAAGCGCGACGCCGAGCACCGCGCGCTGCTCACGCGCAACGGGCAGGCG
>NW_004567121.1:27209527-27216044 GCF_000260355.1 Condylura cristata | reverse complement strand
CCAGCGCCGCGGCCGTGGGCGGCGGGGGCGGCGGCTTCCGCAACGTGTACGCGGAGGTGCTGCACTTCCAGTCCATGTGCTCGTGCCTGTGGTACAAGAGCCGCGAGAAGCTGCAGTACTCCATCCCCATGATCATCCCGCGGGACCTGTCCACGTCCGACACGTGCGTGGAGCAGAGCCACTCGTCGCCGGGAGGGGGCGGCCGCTACAGCGACACCCCCTCGCATCGCTGCCTGTGCAGCGGGGCGCCGCGCTCCGCCATCAGCTCGGTGTCCACCGGCCTGCACAGCCTGTCCACCTTCCGCGGTCTCATGAAGCGCAGGAGCTCCGTGTGAACGCCCCGCGGGGCCCGGAGCACCTGCGAGCGCGGGCGGGGGCTCCTGCCTGGAGGAGCTGCAGGGGTCCTGTGGGGCGCCCTCCTACACACCTCCCCGCCCTCCCCCAGACCCCATCTCCGACTGTGTCTGCCGGCAGTAGCCGGCAGGAGCCTGGGCTCTGAGGACCCCAGGGTCACCCCCCCCAACCGCACCCTGCAAATTCCGAGAAATGTGAAATTTGGGGAGTGAGGAGGGGAGGAGGAAAGATAGAAGCTGGGTGTCTCCCATTCCTTTGGAAATCTAAGGAGCGCCCCAGCCCTCAGAGGCCCTGCTGGTACCCAGACCTCCACCCCACCCTACCCCACTCCGCGGGACTTCGTGTTCGGTAGGTTTGCATCTCTATTTATACCTCTGTCCTGCCAGGCCTCCCGCCTCCCCTTGGCTCCAAAAGCCAGGGCGTCTTTGTCCAGTCACCCCACTCAGTCCCAGCCTTCCCCGTCAAGCTGTGTGCCCCTCCCAATACCCTTTGTGTTTTTGCATGGCTTCGCAGTGAAGGAGAAAGCGCGACCGGCAGTCCCACAGCTAGTCCAGGAGGGCAGTGAACCGAAGCTGGGTTGCAGCTGCAGGAGGGGGCCGGGGGAGACAGGACCCTTCAATCTGCTGGATGGTCAGTGACAACTACCGGGCCTCCAGCCACATTCCCTGGGGCGAGGGGAGTCCAGCCTCCAGACACTGCCCTTGGAACCAAATAAAACTCCAGTCTCGCCATCCCAGCGCCGCTGACGATCACAACTCTTCACCTGTGGAATGAGGTTCAGGCTCGGGACACCCTGGATTCTCGCAACACCCCGGTTAGGTCACCAGAGCTGGAGTTCTCATTCATTTCACAGATGGCACTGAGACCGGGCAGGTGAGGGTGACAGAGAGAAGAGGCACAGGGAGCCTGTCCCCTGCCTGCCTGGAGAGCAGAGCTCCTGCCTTGCAGAGCTGGCACTGTGTGGGCATTTGGTGCTTAGACCAGAGCCCAGGCTTAGGGCTGGGTCAGTGCTGGGCTCAGGGGAGTGGGGCTCCGAATGGCCCCCTGAGACAGTGTAGGACCCCCTGAGACGCCGAACTGCCTGCTTACAAGCAAATGGTCCTCGGGACCCTGCAGGTCTGGGTGTCATGGGGAAAGGCCAGGAGCTTTTAGGAGTTGGGGTCGGGCGGAGCAGTCAGCAGAGCCAGCAGGCATTTCCTCCCGGGGCAGGAGCCCCAGGCCCACCACCGTGGTTGGCACCTGTGTCCCAAGTAGCTCGGGATCAGCTGGGCTGCAGCAAGGAGCGCCCCTTGCTGCAGAGGGGTTGGGGAGCTTGGGCCTGGTGTGCCCACTGCCAGCTCCGCCTGCACCCCAAAGCCCAGGTGCAGTACAGCAGCCAGAGGTGTCACCAGAGTCTCCACGTCAGGTTCAGCTGGAGCCGGTACCGTGACTCAGAGCAGCATCAAGCAGGGAGAGACCCCTGCCCCCCATACTGCCCTCGAGTCCTGGCCCCATGTCACCTTTGCACTGCTGGGCAAGGCCAGCCCTGGGAGCCAAGGAAGCTGGAGGGAGCTGTCGGCCTGGGGACCCACCTGGGCCCAGCCCAGCCACTTGCTCCAGCCCCAGGAGCCCCAAGGAAGAATGTGGCCTGGCCTGTGTGTGAGTCCCGTCTCAGTGTGGAGGAGCTGGCTGCCCACATGCCTGGGAGAGCAGGGCTGGGGACCCAAGGGTGCCCTCTGTGTTTATGTTGGGGCGTGGGGGCAGAGCTGGCTGCCTCTGTCCTGTGTGTGACCCTGCCCTCGAAGGGTCCTGTCCTGTCAGTCCCGAGGGAGCCACAACCAAAGTTTCAGAGAGATGGTGGGGAAGGAGGCCTGATGGCTGGGCAGAGCTGGGTGTTTCTAGGTCTTTCTAGGGAACTGGAAGGCCCGTGTTGTCTCCCCCTGTCCCCTCCACTGCAGGCAGCCTTTCTGCTTCCCAATGCCTTATGCCTGGGCACACTGCCACAGAATATGCAATATGTGTGGGTGACATGCCCCCACACCCACACCCCCACCCCAGGCATTCCCTGGACCCCAAAGGCTGTGGTTGCCTGGGCCTCCCTTCAGTCCCTTCTGCCTACCTGTCTTCACACTGAGAATGGCGCCTAATAAATGCTGTCCATGGAGACCAGGCTCAGACTCAGCTGTCTCTGTCGGGGCTACGGGAAGCCGCTACCCCCGCTTCAGGGCCTGGGGAGAAGCCCAGAGGCAACAGGGGTTTCCATTTTGTGATTTCCTCCAAAATCCACCTTTTCTGTCACATCTGAGAACGGATGGAACAAAATAAGGTAAGACCTTAGGGGAAAAGGGGTGGCCCCTTCCTCCCCCTCTGAATACCCTGTCCTGACTACTCATTCTTTCAAGGAATCCGAGGTCCAGAAAGGGCAAATCTCTGCCCATAGTCACAAGGCAGTGAGTGGGCAGAGTGTTAGAGCTGAACGGGACTCCCAGCCCAGTGCTCCTCCACCCCAGTGGCCTTTGGTGTTTGACCACATCCCAGCTGACAGTGACACCTCCCTATTTACAGGGGGCTCGTCTTCAATAGGGTGTTCCTCCCTGACTCCCAGGCTCAGTGGGCTGAGGACACGAACATGCCTCTCTCAAAGGGAGACACTTCACAAGCACCTTTATCTGGGTGTGGTGGGCACCCCAGAGCCCAGGACAAACCAGGGAGCAGATGCACCTGTCCAGCTGTGGCCCATGCAGAGCCAACGAGCCAGCAGCTTTCAGACATGGCTGGTGCAACCCACAGCGATGCCTGGACACCCCACCCCACCCCATCTTCATGCCTCTACCTATATTTCACAAAACAATCCTAACCCCTGCTGCAGCCAACGCTTTCTAATACTCTCTAGTCTAGTTCATGTTATTCAAATGCCGGTCACAGCCCACTAAATTGATTTCTCTCTCCACTAATGGTGTGTTCCCTGCGGAATGAAATGCATTGGAGAAATAAAGGTGGGGGTGTCAGGATGTTTCAGCCCAGTCCTCCCCTTACCCACATAGGTCAATTGAAAGATACAAAAGACACCTATTTATTGGGAACTTGGGGACCAAACAAGTGGTAGCATCTGTAGCCCCCACCCCATTCCCCCATGAAGCAGAAGGCAGCCAGCCTTCGTGTGACAGGCCCCTGGCTGTGCCTGAAGCTGCGGGCAGGCTCTGGCCCTGCGTTTTGCTGACCTGCCCCTTAGCATGCTCACAGCAGAACGGACTCACCCGACCTAAGCCCACCTCATCCAAAGCCAGGACCCCTTGCCCTGGGCCCAGCCGCCTCTGTCTTTCCTAGAACAGCTAAGAGCAACAGCAGCAGAAGCAATGTCATCGCGAGGTCAGTGGTGCCCAGTACGTGGTGGCTTTTACTTAAGCAGCTTCTGCAGAACATAAATATGCTGACCCTTGCCCTCCTTTCTTCATTGCCTGGGATGAAATAATCACAAACAGGACTCAGAGGAATCCCCGCGGGGGTGCGTCCATCCCTCTGTCGGAGGCGGGTCAGGGTGGTGGTCAGGGTGGTGGCAGCTATGGAGAGCAGTGGTGAACTCCAGCCCGGCTCGCAACTCCGAGGGCACAGCCTTGCCCTGGCCCCTGTGTAGGCGCTTGCTCTCCAGAGGACGCCAGCCCCACTCTCCTCACTTCCACACAGCATCTGAGGCAGCTTGCACTGAAGAATATATGTACAGCAAAACAAAAATAGAAAGCTCACACCGCTGAGTGGGGGTGGAATAGGAATTTGCTCAGACGCGCTGATGTGGTTACCCGATGTGAGCATCACATAGAGCTTCCTGGGAGCCAAGAGAGAAAGAGGCACCAGCAGCAACTTTCCCAAGTCTGGCCCACTGGAGCTCCCGGTGTGACTGGCAGAGAAAGGGAGGCTCCCGGGCAGCTCGAGAAACGCAGCACATGTCGCTTGTGGCGCTCCACGCAGCATCTTCCCTCAGCAAGGCTATGAAAAGCCCCACAGCAAACACAGCTGTTCCGCCTCTCCTTACCCCACCTCTGCCCGCATTCAGCCCACCAGGCCTCTCTCTGCAAGAGAGGTCTGCCCACACCTTGCCTCCATGGCGGGGCGCTGGGAAATGCTGACCCTTCTAGATCTCATTGTCTGATGAAGAGAGAGGGCTGGTCTGTCCCTTTCAATACATTCTAAAAGGAGTTTAGCTTCTCAGTCTTTCCATCCCTGAAGGTCATGACGTGATAAAGCATCTTTTCAATTACGTGCGTGTCAGCTCAAATCCAAGCCTACCGACTTGCCAAGATCAGGCAGTGGCTGAGCGGATGAGCTGGGATTTGAACCCGGGACCTATGACCCCAAAGCGCAGGCTGTCCCCGCCTTGCTGTGTCCTTTCCCGGGGTGCTCGGCACATGACTTCAGCAAAGGGTTGGCAGAAGTTGCGGGGTTGCTTAGACGTGTCATTTCTTATGCAGAACCTCGGTGAGAGGAAGCGGTAAGCTGTAAGCTGAGATTGCTCCCCCTCAGGCCCGCACTCCCACCAACAGACCATCTCTTTCTTTCCACGGGCTCAGCATTGCACCCCAAGCCCAATAGCAGTGTATCTGAGGGGGTCAGGGGCAAGGAGCACGTCTTCAGGGCAGACATATTGCCAGAGGAGAGAGCACCTGCCCACATGCCATGCCGGCACCCAACCCACTGAGGGCACTGGGGAGTGTGAAATTGGTGCCCCTGCTCACTCCCAACCTGGGTTTCGGCTAGACGTCTGAGAGGGTCTGTTTGCTGGGGGCTGAAGAGCCGAGCGTGCAGTGGCCAGGCCCTCCTCTGTCCCAGCCATTACAGTGAGGTCGGCACAGCGGACCCAGGTACAGCTTCACCTTAGTCAAAGGTTGTGCAAGGCCTCCAGACCTGGCTGTGCAGCTCTTTTTCCTTTCCAAGGGAAGGATTTTGGTTCACAGAAAGGACGTGATGTGCTCAAGGTCATGAAACAAGATAATGATGTGGCCAGACCTGGAATCCGGAAAGCCTGACTCTCCATCCCACACAGAGTAGGGCCCGGCCTTCTCTGACTCCAGTTTCAGATGAGAGCTGCTAATCTTTGCAGTTGAGTCATTTCGATGCTGGAAATTTCCCACATCTGCATCAGGACCAACACCAGACCGCCTCACCCCCAGCTCTCCATCTCCCAGCTGCAGGGGTGGAGGGTTGAGGGCACTGCCAGCCGCTGAGGGCAGGGACTGTGGTGGAATTGACCTCCCTGAACTCTGCTCGTGAATGCTCCAAGCATCTACATTAACCACGTTTTCAGTTTCTAAAGCCTTGACCCTTTGGTCTTTCACTTGATCCTTGGCCAAGTCTGTGACTAGGTGAGGATGAGCACCCCTATTTTAGAGACCCACCAGGGTCTGGGGCGCAGAGCCTGTCCCACACACACCTCCAGACCAGAGGCCCTGAGCAGACCACCTGTGTTTCCTTGGCAACTGGCATGTTGGGTCGGGGCTGCAGCTCGGCGCCAGTGACTCAGGTCCCCACACTGGCTCCCAGGGGCTCAGGAGCCCCCACATGGCCGTGGTCCACAGAAGCCATTGGCAAAGTGAGATAGTCACAGACTCGTGACCCACTCCACGTGTGCCCCAGGAAAACTCGGCCAGATCCCAGGACTTTGGACCCAGGGCAGCAGAATGTTCAGCCAACGACCTGTGCCCTTTGGTTGGGAGGCCGGAGGCTCCTGGGGAAAGGTCATCTTTAATCCAGGTCAACCCCCCCAATGAATATTTCCACCGTTTTTATTGTTCCCTGAAGAGAGAACATCCGACCGGGTCAACCCAGACTACAGAATATTCTAGTCTGTAGCGGATTGGGCTGGCAGGAAGAAGGCCTGCATCCCTGGGCTTGTTCTGGACCCCAGCACCAGCCCTTCCAGCTGGCTCGGGTCCATCTGGAGAGACAAAGGTGGACTGAGCAGGCCCTGGCATGGCTGGGTTATGCTCTGTCTTCATCACTGGGCCTGCACCCTTCTTTGTGGAAAAAAAATGATATTCTTATTTCAGGACAGAAAAAGCCCTAACTACTTAGCACCACACCGGTGGTCAGGGGAGCCCTGCAGCTGCTACCTTTCCTGGTTTCCCTCCAAAGGTAAAGGGACACCAGAGACTCAGGACACATTCATTACTGATCATCTACTATACACGGA
>NW_004567121.1:27178674-27209017 GCF_000260355.1 Condylura cristata | reverse complement strand
ACCTCCCGTCATGACAGTGCATCTAGCCCCCTGGCCATCTCCTCTCTGGAAGATTTTCAGCTCACATCTGTCACCTGGATCTTGCTATACCAAGTGGGGTCCTGCTGGCACAGAGGTGGTGCCCATCCCCTCCATTGCTCTGGGTACTATGCTCCTATTAATACAGCCTAAGCATACATCTAATTTATAAGCAACCACCTCACATGGAGACTGCTACCCACCAAATCCAACACCCACCCCACCCTGGGCCCCCAGAGTCTGTCATGAGGACCTCTATGACAGACACAGTTGGTTAACAACTGAAAAACTGTCCCTGTTTTGATTTGATACAGAAGGTTGACATTCCTTAGATGATCATCCTTCTGCAACAGCTGTCAGGCAGAAGCCAATCACAGTGACTGTCAAGTATCTTTCCAAAAACTGGTGTAGGTATGAGTGTGTCCAGATCTGGTTAGCCAGCCCCTCGGGGAAGTTTGCTAGGAACTACTTTCACAGAGAGAAAGCACGCTTCCACTTGGCCTGGTCTACGTGTGATGTCTGGAGTGGTGGCAGCCATTTTGTGACCGTGAGAAAAGACAGCATCAAGAACACAGAGAAGAGGGCAGAAGGAGGAGGTGACAGAAGGCTTAGTCACTGTGACATTGGGTGGCCCCTAAGGCCCCTGACCTCAAGACTTCCTGTCCCAGGAGATGGAAAGTGACAGAACTAGATGGGTTTCTGTTACTGGCAACTGTTGAAAGCCTCATTCCCAGTGACAGGACTGTGGCACTGACTGAACCCAGTGGAACCCAAGGGAGAAATGACTTTCTTTCCCCTCCCTTCACAACCTCCAGCAACACAAGGCTGACTCTCCCAGTCCTGTCTCTCAAATAACAGTGTGGCCAACCTCAAAACTTTAGGGTCATTTTTGGGTATAAGGATGTCTTATCCCTTTGGGTATAAGCTGCGGTCTGGTCCAGTTCAAAACTTTAATCTTAAATCCATTTTAATGCTAATTTTCTCCCAGCTCCCAGAATAGACTATTCTTCAGCCCCAGGGACTTAGAAAGGGGAGGAGGCGTATTCTTCCCCCCACACCCACCTTCTATTTCTGGCTGTTCCATAGGCTGGCTGGGGAGGAGGGCTAGAAAGGCAAGGAGGCCTCTGTGTGGCCCGGCTCCAAGTGCTTGTTCTCTGAGGCTCCCTGCAGGGTTTTCAGAACCGCTGTAGGGTTCTCTTCACTGCCCTCATGATGGAGGGGTGCCAGTGTCCCACAGCATGAGCTCTGGGGAGTCCCCCCACAGCCAGCCCTTGGAGCAGGATACTGTAAAAACCCAAAGGTGCCCCAGCCACTTTACTTCCAGAGTCCTTTTGGCCTTCAGAACGCTCACACATCTTGACCATGCCAGACGGTGGGAGTGCAGACAGCCCCGTGGCTCGGGCCACCTCTCTCCAGCGAGCTTGTTCCGACAGGCAGAAGATGGAACAGCAAGGCCATCTCTGCAGTAGATATCCTACCTGGGAAGGAGAGACCGTCCCCTCTTTTTTATAGTTTCTATGAGTGATTCCTGGGAGCCTGCTACCCCCAAGCTGGCTAAGCTGGAAGAACTGGCAGCCACTGGCTTCTCCCCACAGGCTGCCAACCCACAGCTAAAGTGATCCTTCCCCACCCCACGCCACCCTGTCTGATCTCGGGCTTATTTATCAAGGGAAGGCTGAGGACATCTCTCTGTCCGGATCAGGTGTTCTGGTGGCAAATTCCAGGGTAAGAGGAAAAGCCAGAGCCTGGTTCATGTCTCTGACCAGGCCTCTCCCCGCTGAAGCTGAGTGGTTGCTCTTGCTAGTGTCAGTGCTAGATTGCACACTTAGCGCCACTAGATCTCATCTGGTTGGCCCCAAGCTTTTGATGAATCTCCAGGTGTCGAAGCCTGGTTCCACTATCAAATCTATTTCCATTCTCTCCCAGCTCCGTGTCACCCGCAGATTTGATAATCCAGCCTCTGTGCCATTATTCAAGCCTTTGATGAAAATATCAAAAGGGATAGAACCAATTCATGGCTTAATTCAGGGTGACATGTATTCTGCATGTTCTCACTAGACTGTTGCTGGCTCTAGCCCCCCCACCGCACCCCCTCTGTGCTCTAAAACTGGTTAATCAAAGCTCCCAGGTGGCTGCAGCCCTCCTCCTGCTCAGTGAGGACTGGGCCAGAGATTTGAACTTGCTGAAAATAGCAAGCGCTCCCTCCCCTGGCACCCCCTCCCTGCCCTCCCCACCTCACCCCTGCCCAGCCCAAATCTCTGTGCTGCTCCTGCTCCCCCACTCAGCCCATCACCTCCCCTTGTCGACTCCAGCCCCCCCCCCCACCTCAGGTCTGTACCTGATGGGACAGGCTGGAAAGGCAGCATTTGGCAGCCCCAAATTTGAGACCTCCCAGAGAAAACTGGGGTCAGCCCAGGCCCTCAGGTCAGTTTGTGCTGGGGTGGGTGGAGCTAAGAACAGGTTGTGGGTGCTCGCCACAACCCAGCACAATTGTCTCCATCTCCTCCTGCGTGAAGAAACTGGGGCTCAGGTAACTCACCCACTTGCCCAAGTCACCCAGCCAGTAAGTGGCAGAACCAGGTTTTGAGCCCATGTGGGAGCCTCTTCGGCATCTTCACCCCCCACACACCCCCACCCTGCAGGCCATGCCCCCGGCTCACTGAGTCGGCTGTTTCCTTCAGGGGCCCCAGCCAGTCAATGGGGGGCCTTGGAAGACAGTGGCAACCTATGTACTCCCTTCCTGACCCCCAAGCAGGGACAGTGGGTTGGTAGGCTGACGTCGGGCTGCGGGGAATCCTCTCCAGTGTTTTCTGAGCCCCGAGCAATTTGGGATTAATCTTCCAGATCTGGCACCACAGATGAGACGTGAATCCACTGCCACCCCCTCCAGCCCATCTCAGTGAACAGATGGGCGAGCCCTCCCCAGGGGTCTAAGGAAGGCACTGCTGAGACTGCTTGCTAGGAGGTGGGGCGGGGGGGGGGGTAGGGGAGGGATTGTTGGGGGTAATGGGGGTGGATGGAGGGGGCGGTGAGCAGCCAGTCAAGGGAAAGAGAAAAGTTCAGGTCAAGCCATTGGGCCATGGCAGGTGCACCCCCAGGGTCAGCTAGGGAGGGTGGAGCTGTGCGCCAGGCTGAGCAGGGCCTGCCTCAGGGTTGCGGACACCTATTTGGGGCGGCCCTTCCTTTTCCAAGGTCCTCAGCCTCAGCCCCTGGAGTGATGAGCAAAAGGACTTCCTTCTTGGGACTCCAGAGTGAGGCTCCTCTGCAGAGGCCCCAGGGCCTTACTAGGCGCAACCTGTGCCATTGCCATCACCTCGAGCACAGCAGGTGGCTGGAGCCTCCTCTGGGCACCCTCACTATGAAGAAGCATAAAGAAGGAACCTTCAGAGCCATGAGGCCAAAGCTTGGTGTTGCAGAGAGAACACTGAGGCGAGGAGATGGGGGGAGACATGCACCAGGCCAGCGGGCTGCAGGCCTGGGCACCAGGCCCCCTGATTCGTCCCCTTCCACCGAGCACAGTGGTGCGCTTGATTTGCAGCAGTCACTGAAAATCACCCCAATGTCCGCCAGCCAGGACGACGCGTGTCCTTGCCATGGACGAAGGATGACTCAGTAGCACAGAGGGGTGAGCTGTGAACACGGCATGGACTGATCACCAATCACCCTGGGCGAGAGAAGTCAGACAAAAACAGTACACACTGTACAGGCCTGTTCATAGAAATCTCTGGAATGTGTAACTCACCCGAAGGGCCAGAAAGTAGACAAGTGGTTACGGGGTAGCAGCAGGGGCATGGATGAAGACCCACCCGGACGCTGTAACCGTGGGGTCGCCAGTGTCTCTTGCCCCGCGGGGTCCAGGGTCAACAGCAACATGAGGTCCCCTGAGTTGCTTCTGCACAAGTGAGTAGGATGGCCTGAACCTGTGTGCCTCTAGTGAAACAGGGTGTGTTGCGAGCCCACCAAGGGGTGCTGACCGCTACATTCGCTGGTCGTAGGAGACTCAGAGGCGCAAAAGAAACTGAAGCAGGAGCCTGGGGTCTGAAGTCCAAAGTCTGTTTATTAGGACCATCCATGAGTATATGTAGGGTCTGTAGGTGCAGGGAAAAACAGGAAATGTGCCCTACGCAAAGGGTGGGGTGCATGTTTGTACCCCGGACCAGGGGCTTCTTGTAGCTTCTGGTTGATACAAAGTAGTGGCTGCAGCTGTTTGCAGGACAGAGTGCACTGTGCTCTGCTGGCTTGTCTGTTGGCCTGACTGGGGAGTGTGCTCACCCATGCGCAACACTAACCAGGGCGGAAAGGTGCACTTGAGGTCCTGCAGAGTTAGCCACAAGGGTGCCCAGCCCTACCTGCCTGGGGTCAAGTCCAGGAAAGTCCCAGAATCCACGAAACAAGCGTTCTTTGGCTGTTTATTAACCTAAAAGCAGGTAGCTTCCTTCTGGAGCTAAGACCCAAGGGATCTCACACCATCTAAGCCACTGCGGAGTGGCTACATTTACCTCCAGCTCCTGGGCTGGCCCTCACACCGGGGTGATGGGCAAGGACACGAGGCTGGCATCCTGTCACCTGCCACTGGGGCCGAGGTCACTCGAGGTGGGGATCCGGGATGGCTCTTCGGCATCCACAACAGTGCAGACAGGCTACTGCTGCAGGGCCCGCCCCAAAATGAGGACAGAGCCCACACCCACTTGCCTGGTGCTGCACTTCATTCTGGAAGCAACTTCAGAGCAGGCTGTCTGAGCGCCCACGTTCCGCGGTGAGTTCAGTGAGGTGTCGCTTTGCGAGTTTACTCCCACCCCCTCCTGTGACTCAGCCCCTCTGGGAGTTCATGAGGCCTGGGCTGAGAGGTAGGGGCCATGTCAACCCCAGAGCCACACACCCTTGGCCTTTACTCTGTGCTGGCTGCTTCTCTTCAGATGATGCTGGCCAAAAAGCATCTTGAATCCTGATGCAAAGTGACCCCTCAGGCCTTCAGACACACCATGCCGACCCTTGCCTCCCTGGATGAGCCCAACATTGTCAGCTACGATGCTGGCAGCTGGGCTCCAGGGACAGACCTGAACAGGATCCATTCCCCATCCTCCTTTCCCTCCCCTCCCCATGTCACTATAAGTATGGTCACAGGGCTGATGGAACTTTCTTGAAAGAGGTCAAAGTCAAAGCTCAGGTGTGCAAACGAAGCGCCAAGTAAAACAGAGTGGTCCACGGCCAGAGCAGAGGTGGCTGTGGGGTAGATCTGGCCTGACTGAGCCTTGAAGGAACGTGGGGTGTAGCAATGGTGATCACACTTCAGATACAGGAGTCTGAGTCAGGGCTCAGCGGTGATGCTTGCAGAGGGATCCAGACAACAGGAAAAACCTAGGGCCACCTTGAGAAGGAAGGGGGCAGAAACTATGTTGATCTCACAGGTACCTGCACTTAAAGGGCATCAAAAGATCACTGTGGACATGGAAGAGGAACCTTGGGGGCATTCACCAAGCTGGACTGTGGGGGTATGCCGTCCACAGGCTACAGGGAGCCTGGGAGTTTCCAGAGCAGAGGAACAGTGCTTGTAACTCAGCGTTTCCGGAACATTCGTAAGACATCCTGGCAGCAAAGTGCAGGCCTTCGTTCACATCTGGGGGGTGCTCCTGGCCCAGCAGCTGCGCTCCGGAGGGAGCACCCCTCCATGCTGGCCTGGACAGGGGAGCAGCAAGGTGACCACAGCCCTTCATCAGGAGTTAGCAGGGAGGGCCTTGATGCTGCTCCCAAAACCAAGGGCCGTGAAAGACCTGCTCCCCCAGTCTGCCAGGGAAGCCAACACAGTGGGAAGGTTGATTTTCAGAACCCCGTGATGGAATCTTCCCGGCTGTCTCGGGTCTCGCATCTCACAGGAGATCCCAGTCCACACATCAAACCTCCTGGTGGCACCAGCCCCACCAGCCCTGGGCTGGAAGAAGGTGCTCTGAAACCTGCCCCAGGGGCCCAGAAGTGACAGCAGCCCCTGCCAGCGCCTATCCACTGCCAGGCACCGGGCAAGGCAAGAGTGTCTCTCCCTGTTTTGCAGACAACCAAGGCTCAGAGAGGTCGCAGGGCTGGCCCAGGGTTACTCAGGTGGAAGGCGCAAAGCCTGGGCTCACAAGGCAGCGTGCGTGCCACCCGCTTGCTCCCCTCAAGTCTGGGCTGCTCAGGTCCACCCCTGCTTCTGGGATCACTGGCCCTGTCCCCACGGCCCCTGCTCTGGCCCTCATGTGGCACAGACACAGGCGCTGAGGTGCCTAGAACTGGCTCCCACCCATCCTTGACCAATCAGGACCAACTCCCCAGCCCTACCCCCATAAGAATCTCCAGGTAAGCTGCCTGGGAATTTGCATTTGAAAAAGAACATTCTTTCCACATTTGGAAAGAATGTGGGAAAAAAGAGAGGGATCTGCTGCTCTCAGCGTTGGTTCATACTGCGGGAAGGGAAACCAGTTTCCACTCTGCTCTCCCAGGGCTGAAGCCAGCATGCCCTCTGGGGGAACTGGAAAAGGAGCCCCTTCCAAAAGGCACAGCCTCAGGTGGCAGGCAAACACCCCCTTTTCTGGAAAGAGAAGGCTGCGCCCCTTCCCTCAGACACACAGCTCAGGGAGCTGCGGAGCCAGCAAAGACCTAGGAGGTGCAGGGCTCAGCCGACGCCCCGCCCACACCCGCCTTTCCCCTGCGGGAAAGGCTCCTCCAGTCACCCCGCTTCCCCTCCAGGCCATGGCCAGGCCCGTCCAGTCTGTGCTGCGGAGAAAAGATCATTCTGCCAGAGTCACTAAACACTACGTATTAGCAGGAGTGTTTAGTACTGGTCTCCAGCCCGTTCAAAAGCAGTCTTTGTCCAACAATTTCTTAAAAAGGCCATCCTCCAGTCTTATTCCATAGAGTTTACATTTTACAACATTTAAACAGAACCACTTTTAAGCAAAGATACGCATTACTTTCCCCACACGTCCCCATAAAAAGTAAAATCTGGGAAATGTGCGTGCTGCTTGCCACGGAATGCGTCGGGAGTCCGGAAACGCCCGTCCGGCTCACAGCGTGGGTGCCACTGCCGCTGGCCAAGGAGCTCCTTCCCCGGGAGCTGGGCTTGGGACCAGGGTCACCGATCCCCAATTGGAGGACGCCTCTACAGAGGCAAACGCCCCTCTCCATAGCAGGAGGGCTGCTCTGATGAGCTGCGCTCCCGCATCAAGGGCAGGGACCACTGAGAGAGCTAGAGTATCTTTATTTGCCAGATTCGGGAACCCTGGCGATTATACCCATTTTACAGATGGGAAAGAAAGGTTCATGGAGGTCAACTGTCCTGAGTCCTCAGCCTGCATGGGCCCTTCAAGGCGCTGCCCCAACCAGGACACCCCCCACTGGACAGAGACCTTCAGAGCCCCCAACTTCTCAAGCAACCAACCTGCCTTTCTAACTGAGACACCTGACTGACCTTTGACCTCCCCAAAGAGGCTGAATCATTCCCAAATCCATCAACCTAGGACACCCCGGGGACTACTATAGGTTTACTTTTTGAGGTTATGATTTCCTCAGCAGCCTCATTTTTGAAAACTGGAGAAAGAGCCTGGCCGCCTCCAGCAGCAGGCTCAGCCCGCCCTCTGGCGGCTGTGGGGTGTGATCTGGATCACGTTACCCCCTGCCCTCCTCAGAAGTCTCCAGGGTTTCCCCAGAGCTTGGCCTATACACGTTATCCTACTTTGCTAAAATTCCCCAGTAGAACAGGTAAAAATGGTGTGCATTGCACTTTTAGGTTATATTTCTCTTACTATAAGTGAGATAGAACTATTGTCATGGCTGTAAGGAAATACTTGCTTTTCCATGGGTTGTTTGATTAAGATTCATTATCTAATTTCCTTTTGCATTTATGTTCTTGTCTGTATTGAATTTTTGTTAACACCTTTATTAAGATGCAATTCACATACCACAAAATTTACTCATATCAAGTGTTCGGGTTGGTGGTTTTAGTCAACTCATGGGTTGTGCAAACATCACAACAATCTCATTTTAGAACATTTCACCTGCCCCCCACAAAAGAAACCCAATACCCCATCCAATCCCTGTCCTCAACCACCCTACCCCAGACCTAAGCAACCACTAATTTCCAGCACTTTCCCATTGATGTGGGTGTGTCACATCGATGGGATCCTGCGATATGTGACTTCTTGTGGGAATCACCCATATTTCAGCATGTTTCAGGAATAATAATCCACTGTGTGTGAAACCTTGTTCTGTTCATGACCGAGTTGATGGACATTTGAGTTGTTTCTACTTTTTTTATGTGAAGTTCCCTGTGTGGGGGGAGTGTGGGAGGAGTAGGATCTGGGGATGTTCTGAAGAGAACAAAAGAGAGAAGGGTTCTCTCTCTGTTTGGCTCTCCTATAGACACACCAACCCTCACCTCCCTGAGAAGGGTGTTTAACACAAGAATCGGGAGGTTCACCAGGTTAACATCACACCCAAGCGGGCTGATGTCAATGTTAAGGACATAATAGATTCAGGAGAAGAAAACAGCAGGTGCTTACTCACAGGGAGATATTTACCCCACACACACCAGTCAACCAGGCCGCCGCCGTGGTTCACCCTGAACCAGGGCACAGAGCCAGCTGCCAAGCCAGAGGGCTGCCTGTCTGGGCAAAAGAGGTACAAAATGCCTCATAACATTTGAATTTCAGATAAGTAATGAATCGTTTGGAGCATAAAAAGCCCCCAAACAATGTTGGAAATCTACCCACACTAAGGAAATGAGCCACGGCTTACCTGAAATCTGGGAGCCCACGCTTTACCTGGATCTGACTTGATCCCTTTCCCAGAGAACCAACTCGAAACACCAGCTTCCAGGACCCAGTGACCTCCTCCAGAACAAATGACCAGCACAGATAGGAAGCATGTTAGGGACCATAGAAGTGAAGACGGAAAGGCAAAGAAGGAGGCTTGAGACTGACCCGAAGCTAGAAGGAGCAGGTGACTGGCTCACAGGAGATCCCCAGGAGCAGGGGAAGTTCTAGGTTCCCTGCCCCTCCCAAGAGAGCGTGGTGCTGAGCAGGGAAGAGAAGAAGCTGGAGAGGGGGCAGGGGAGAGAGGGGGCAGGGCAGAGAGCAGGGGTGGCTCATGGGGCAGAGAGACAGGTGAGGGGCTTCTTGGCCCCAGACGAGTCGAAGTGGTTGTGGGTGAGAGACCTGTGGGGAAGCACCAAGGACAGCTGTTATCGTGATTTTGATTTTGCTCTTTCCCTCCCAGCCTTGTCTGGCTGTTTATGACCCTTTTCTGTGGGACCACCCTGTTACAACTCTTGATCCAGTCATGCCCAGTCACCACAGAAATATCAGGAAAGTGAATAAGAAAGGGAGAACACCACCCACATCCCCCACCCCTTCACTTCCCACCCCACATAGACCATCCACATTTTCTTTCCTTCTCGTCGAGCCTGGTGGGGGGTCTCATTTTTCTCCCCTGCTCTTGCTCACCTTCCCAAGCGCAGCCTCTGATGGTTGCCTTCCAAGGCCTCCCTCTTAAGAAAGACAGACAACTCCCTCTTAAGAAAGCCCAGACGCGTGTCAAAGAAGCAGAAACCGACAGCACTAAACGGCTTAAAACAGATTTTATTTAGGAATAGTGAGACCTCAGACGCAGCACGGCCAAGTGGGAATCTACCAGGAGCAGGAGAGTCAAGTGCATGGAAAATTCCTAAGAGGAAATGTCAGGGGCAAAGGTGATTCTGGCTAAACCAACCTCATGAGACAGCTGAGGTAAGAGAAACTTCAAGTGTGTGGGCTGCATGGTACCGAGTCCTGTTTAAACAGGTGGACTGAATCTTGGACTGGGGAGCCAGGTCCAAGCTCTGTGACCCACCCCACTGGCCATGAGTTATCATGATGAACAGTATTAGACGCTGATTAACAATTCTCTCACGAGCTCCCGAGCAGACAAGGCCAAGAATCTCACCACTGGTGCCCTGGCCTGGCCCAACCCAGAAGAAGTGGTGGCTGCCCTCCTCGCCCTCCTGGTGGTAGATTTACCCTTCCAACATCTGTGCCCAGTCCCTCTGAAGAGCCAGGCTAGATTGTCCTTTCTCTAACGAGGCCCCATCTCATTCAGCTACACCTGGTGCTCTCCAGCGAGTCCTTACCCTAGAGGGCAAAGGACCCACTCTTTTGGGTAACACTGATAAGATTCTTGAAAACAGGCCAGGGGAATCAGGTCTGGGGGTTGCAGGGTTTGGGGGGGTACTAATGGCTAAGGAACCCCTCAGCTCTGGAGGTGGGGGTTGGGGTCTTGTGAAATTGACTGAGCAGGGTGCTTGCCAAGCACCTGGGTCATGTAAGTGATTAGGGATCCTCAACCCACTTCCAAGGTGAGTGGGCAGAGCGGCTTCCCCACATAGAAACGCATTTCTGGGTGTTCAAAACTTCAACTCAGTTCTAACACTGTCCACCCAGAGACAGCAGCAGATGCCACAGGTAAGGCCTTGTCTCCCAGCACTACCGTGGGGCACAGGTCTGCCGCCTCAAAATGTCTTTTGGCAGAAAGTTTTATTTCAGAGAGGAGGTCCAAAGATGGGGTGGAGGGGGCCTCCCTTCCTCCCCCACCTTCTCTCCTCCCCCACCTCATCTGTCCTCACCCATTTAAGATGGCGAGTTACCCAGTTGTGCTGGGTCTCCCGTGGCTACAGGCGGCATGTGTTATTTATTATTAGAGCTTATTTTGGGCTGTCTTGCTTATCTGTGTGATGCTTCTTTAAAAGAAAAACGCAGAGAGGCACAGTATGATTCCTTCTGTGGCTCGACACCACCCTCCACTCCTCCCCCACAAGCCAACTAATTTGCTGGAAGGATCCACAAAACTCGGCAAACCAGTAGTCACTAGATCACTGACACAGCGGATATGCCTCAAAGGGCACTAAAGGATATAAACAGCAGCCAAATGAAGAGACACACAGGGAGAGGACACTCCCTCATGGGGGCCAAAGGACACTATCCTCATGGGGGCCCAGCGTAGTGGACGAGGACCCACTGTGGCATCCCAACTTGGAGGCAAGCCAAGCCCCATCTTTTTGGTTTTTATGCAGGTTTTACTATGCAGACACGATGCATTAAATCACTGCCATTGGCAGTGATCCAATCTCCAGCACCTCACCTCTTCCAGGGGTCTGGGAGTGGGACTGGAGGTTCCAATCTTTTAAATACTTGGTTGACCCTCCAGGCAACCAGCCCAGATCCCTAAATGTTTCCCAAAGTCAGCTCACTAAAGATAACAAAAGATGCCTTTTTATTACTCTCATTCCCACTGGCTGTGAGTGCATATGTATTTCTTACAGATAGTTGGTGGTCTGAATGGCCAAATTTCTTATAAATCACATCTCAATAAAGAAATACACAGAGTGTTCAGAAGCTTGACTAAACTTGGTCACCTACCCATCCAGAGGTTGCATTCAAGCCAGGGAACAGGGAAATAGGTTAACAGGAAGGGAAAGACCCAAGGGCAGTCAGCAAAAACTTGTTAAAACAAAACAGGTTTGACCTGGACTGTCTGTCCAAGAATCTCTGTCCTTCCCAGGGTAAAGCAATTCTCCTAATCCAGACTGTGATTAAATTGATTGGGAAAATGTTCAGTCTTTCAGACAAGCCACAGACTAGCAGCCAGCTTTGAATACAAATGCAGGGGTTTGCATTGATGCATTTTATCTGACTCCGGAAATTAAAGGCTCTTTGAAGGTAGCATGCAAATTTGTTCCACATGTCCCTGATTTGGGGAGAAAAGACCAGAAAACTGGATCATGCATTTATCCTAATCTCAAATCTCCCCTAAATTCCAGCTTCACAGGACTGCTGTGAGAACTGAGGTCACAGAGGTCAAGTTCCCAGTACAGGTGGACACAGGTGGGCACCTGATCTGAGTAGCTCTGCTGGTGCTCGGACAGTCATCCTTTCCCAGCTGCCCCTGCCCCTTACACAAGCTCTCGGGTGGCAGGGCGACCCCCTGCTAGTTAGCCCCTCACCTGGTAAAACCCCAGACTCCTTCTGAAGCAGGACGTTTCCCAGGTCTGCTTAGGTTCAGCTACTTTCCCAGGCCTGCTACTTGGATTCCGCTGTTCGCAGTGTGCTGCTGGCCCACAGTAGTTCCTCTGGCTACCTTGACCCCCTTCCCGAAAGTAAAAGATGCTTATGCCGTGATGGCTGAGAGGACAAGTCTCCTCATACAAACTATATAAAACCTCACCACTCTGGGCCCTCTTAGTGGTGCGCGGGTTAAAGCACAGCACTAAGAAGCTAAAGCCGCTTCCGCATGAGTTCGATCCCTACCCCGGAGGTGACCACATGGCGCAGCAGACCTCTCCTGACCCGCCCGCTGCTCCCCTCAGCAGTGTACTTTGTCAGTCGGCCTATTCTGCTCCCCACTGTTTCTGGTGAATCCTCTCACCGCCCCTGCACCTCTGGCCTGTGCCCCAGTTCTGTATGCATAAATAAATAAGTATTTAAAACAAACAAAGCAAAACCTCACCATTCCTGTAATTTGGGATTCAGCCTTTTGAGACTGATCCTACTGAACCTACCAGTGTGACAAACTCTCTCCACCTCTCTTAGTGCTGTCTGCTTTCTCTGGAAAATTTGGGCAGGACCCCTTGTCTTGGGACACTGTACCTGAGTGGGCCTGGCGCTTATGGGCCCCCATGTGTCATGTATCACTAGTAAATTTAAAAACTAAGCCCCCACTCTTAGCCTAGCAAGCACGTTTGGGAGGCATGGATGGGACTGCCACGGGAACTGGACATCAAGCTGATAGTCCACTATGCTAATTCAGATCATCAGTCAGGACACGCCCAAGACTGGTCATCCTAACCACTCAAGGATGCTGGAGTGTAAATAGTGCCTGGGGACCTCACTCTGCGCAGCAGATCTCTCCAGTCCCGCTGCTTCTTTTAGCAGTATAGATACATAAACCAACCTTTTCTATTCTCCACTGTCGCTAGTGCTTTTACCCCTGTGCCTCTGGCTAATACCCTAATTCTTCCCCACAGTACCACGTATATTTAATAGTAGGTCCTCCTGTCTCTTGGGTCTAGGGACAGCAGTGTGATGAATTGTCAGGACGCAGGGATAAATTAAAATTCATTTTATGATGTGACTATGAGACAAAGACTGTGCTGCTAGTGATATCATGTCCGGCTGGTGACAGCACTGGTCATTAATGTTTACTTCAGGACATTGCCCTTGGCGTGGACAGAGTCCCAGGAATATGCCACTGTGGCCTGTAGGGGGGTGGAGGGAAAGGCCAGCTGGTGTGGGCTGCAGCTTGGGCCCTTGGGACAGAGCTCGGTTTCATCCTTCTCTACAGGCCCCAGTGACTCAGTAAAAGTTTTTGGATTACTAAATGGGTTCTTTTTAAATTGCAAGAAACTAGTGACTGAGGACAAGAAGCTCTGAAGAGGGCCTCCCTGGTGGCGCAGGCATTAAAGTCTCAGCACTATCAAGCTATCACCAGCCGCTGCAGCATGAGACGGATCCCCAGCCAGGGCGCTAACCCACGTGGCCCAGCAGACCCCTCCTGCCTCACCCGCTGCTCACCAGCAGTGTATTTCAGTAGGTCTGCCTATTATGCTCCCCATATGTCTCTGGTGAACCCTCACACCCCTGCACCTCTGATTTACACCCCCGTTCTTATATGCATAAATAAATACAAATAAATCTTTTAAAAAAGAAAGAAAGAAAGAAAGAAACTGAAGAAACCTCTGTCTCTAGTCTCTATCCTTCCCGATGAGGTGAGCAGTTTCCAGTGAGGGAAGATGGGACACTCCACACACACACACACACACTGCGCATACACACTCCACGCATACACACATGTACACCACACACACACTCCACGCATACACACACTCCACACACGGTGCCCTCACACACAATTCCCTCCAGAAAGCCAGTTCCCTGCCTGTCCAGTGACCTACGCTGTGCCCAGGATTCCACTTATGCACCTTTCTCTCAGGTCTTCCTGCAATAAAGGGGTCTGCTGCTGTCCCCTGAGAGTTTTCTGATTGAACATTGGTCAGTTTCAAGCTCAAGGGCAGGAGATGGAGGCAGGCCTATCTCTACCCTGCAGTAAGGGGGCACATGCCCTCTGGGTCTGAAGCAGTTCCCAGAAGCTGTGCACTCGGCTGTGGTATGGCAGGGCTGTGGTATGGCAGGGCTATGGCAGGGCTCGAGCTGAAGAGGAAAGGCCTGGCGATGAGGACAGCTGGGGCCTGAGACCCAGGAGCAGGCTCCGAAGTGCCAGGAATCCTCTGCAAACACATGTAGGAACAGTCTCTGCGTGGATGCCTCTGAGCAGCATCCCGGAAATCCACGAAGGTGCAGTGGGGCCAGCCAGGTGCAGAAGGCACGGATGATGGCGGGAACCGAAGCTTGCACCCTGCGCCACCACCCACTAGCACGGTCATAAAGAAAATCACTAGGCTTCTCTCAAGTTAGATTCCTCGGCTACAAAATGGTCTCCTGGGAAGCTGAACTAGATTCCTACGCCACTTTTCTGGAAGATGTGAGCAGCATCTCGGCTGGGCTGCTTAGGGGCACGTCTCAAGCCTCCCGGGGTTCCCTTGGTAACCCGTAGAGAGGAAATTCCAGCTGGACCTCTCCGCTGGGTAGCCCGTTGGCTCGTCTCTGAGATCTGTCAGCCCAACTACGCTCAAATGTTTACAAAACATCCAGGATGCATTACCATTGCTTCGCCCCAGTAAATCCTTTTACAATTAGGGAGACCTGGGCTTGTAACCTGCTACTGTCACCCAGGGTGCCACAGCCCTGGCCAGCATGGGCTCCGCGGATCCGCGAGCTGCTGCACTGGGCTGGCGGCCTCCGAGGGCGGGGCGAGCAGGCGTGGGGCGGGGCCTCCAGAGGGGGAGGAGCGTGGAGCCGCCCCGCCCTGAGGGAGGGGCCCAGGCGTGGGGCGGGGCCTCGGCGGTCACGTGACAGCCGACCCGGAAGCGCTCGCGCCCGAGACCCCCAGGTGACCGGGTCGGGAGCTGCCGCCTGGAGCCAGCTCCAGAGGTCGCGGGGGTCCTGTACTTTCGGGCTCCCCGCATCCGACGCGATGGCTTGGACCAAGTACCAGCTGTTCCTGGCCGGGCTCATGCTCGTCACCGGCTCCATCAACACGCTCTCCGCGAAGTGAGTCCGGGCGGGCGGGGAAGGAAGGGGCGCTCTTGCCACCTGCGAGGGCGCAAGTCACCCCCCGCGCACTTGCTTCCCACCCCCGACCCCTTCTTGACGCTCTTTTCCTGGTTTCCCGGGCTTGCCCAGTGTCAACGATCAATTCACGAGATTATTGGAGCCCCTAGGTGGTGCGAGGCCCGGGACTCGGAGTGAGGCCGCATCCCAGGCTGGAGGAACTGAGCCCTGGCTTGGATTCGCTATGCTTGATCCTGACGGGTCACTTTCTGCCCCTGGGCCTCAGTTTCCTCATCTTTAAACGGGAGGGCTGGATGGTTCCCTTTTGCCTCCCTTTCCACCTCTGGCCTCAGAAGCTCAGCTCTCCAGAAGCTGCGGACCAGGACCCCAGACTTGCGTCACAGCTACCAGAGAGGCCATTGCAGACCCAGTGACCAGGGAGCATGAAGGGGCAATGGTGGCAGAGAGGGGGGTACTCCCTGGATCCCTTATGGAAGGCCTTCCGTGAGATTTGTGCATGTCTAGGGGAGTTAAAGGCAGGGAGCAACAAGGAGAGATCGAAGTGCTTTGTAACTAGCACAAAATGCCCAGACTGAGTTTTATCAATCAAAGCAGGCGAGTGACAGATTAAGAGTAATATGGTGAGCCTGGTGGTCAAGGTGTAAAGTAATTTGATGCAGAGAAAACCACTCCAAGGCTGCTGAATGGCAGATGAGGGGAATTAGGTGGCAGTGAGCTGCGGGAGGAAGGGACAGGTGGGAGAGACCACGAGCAGAATGACGCCACGAGGCCTGACTCACGGGATCAGGAGATAGTGGTCAATCCAGGATTCTGCCTGGGAGAACTAGTGTCCTTAGCCCAGTAGGGGGAGAAGGGGGGATGTGCACAGTCACCTATCGCCCTTTGGGCTTTGCTCCAGGTCTAGTCTATGAGGTACCTACATTGTGTGAGGCACTGTCTGGACTCAGGGAAGGAGACAGATGTGACGAAGTTGCTTAGAGTCTGAGATGGAGGAGAGAGATGTGTACCCACTTGGCAATCATTCCACTGCCCAAAGGAGCTCAGTGAGGGGCCTGCCTGTCTCTAATTGGGCTCTGGCCAGCTATGTCTTGCAGAGACATGTCTGTGTCTTGTGATGGTCTCTTGGGCTCTGCAGACTCCTGAAGGTCACTCCTTTTGCTGAGCCTGTAGGTATCAAAGAGACTCAACCTGAGGGACCCATCTCGGGATCTGATTACAGGAGAACAAGTCCATCCATCATGCTAGACAGGCCTGTTGGGTGCTTCAGAGTGACTTAGGTCTGCCAGGTGCTATCCCCAAAGCGAGTGGAGATTGCCACTTACTACTGGGAACACTCTGCTGAGTCAGCTCCTTCCTTAAAAAACTCCAAACCAGTCAGGTAGGAGGCTTTGCCCTTGGAGGCTGCCTGGCAAGCAGGAGAGAGGCTCCCAGGTGGGGCCCCAGCCTTTGACACTGTCCCTTGCCTTTTAACCTGATGAGGGGTCTCTCAGGAGCCACCTAAGACAGAGCATAGTTTGAATCTAAACTGTGTTCTGAAGCCAGATTGTGAAAAGGGTGGTCTCAGAGAGAAAGAACACAGGGTAGCGGCTGTGTGTCCTGTGGGAATTATTGATCAGAAGTCGTGCTGACCTACAGTTTCTGGCAGAAGAGAATGGGACAGACAAGAATTTCACCACAGTGAATGCCAGCAAGATAACAGCTGCCACATGCCAGGCCCTGTTCTGGCCTCCTTTCATCTGTGAAACTCAATGAACTCCCATAATCACCCTACGGGGTAGGAAACTCATTGTCCCTGGATAAGGAAACCATTTTGGAAAGATGGTTTGGCTTGGCCAAATTCAACTCACCTCCCAGTGGCAGTGTTTCTGTTTGGGTCAGAGTGGTCTGGCTCGAGAATCCTTGCTTCTGGCCACCAGTGTGGGGTGAGACTGGGGCTTCCCTACTCACCCATCAGGGTATCATGCTGGCACCGGTAGGGCTGTCCCCCTGACCCCCACTGTTTGCAGTAGAGGTCCCTGGAGACGACTTTGTGATGCTGCTCATAGATATCCAAGTAGAATCTGGGTCTCTGGATCTTGATCCAGTCCTGTTCTTTTCTTGCTGCAGCCCCCAAAGTCCCCTTCCTTGGAGATTTCCTCTCACATGACCCAGACAAGCTGTGTCCTTGCCTCACAGTGCCCTCCGGCCCAGCCCAGGACCTGCTGTCACCCTGCTTGTCTTTCCCCCAGAGTTAGAGGCCACTCTGGGTTCAGGCTGAGAGTATTGCTAGCCTCTTGTCGTTTCCTGGGCTGTAAAGTGAGCAGACGTTCCCGGGAGGACTGAAGACAGTGGATGAGGAAGTGGGTGAGCGCGTGCCGCTGCAGTGGGACCACAGGCCAGCCCTGTGCCGGAGGAGGCCATCTGCCCACTCAGCAGCTGTGGGTGGGCCGCAGGGAGCCGGGCCTGCTCTGGCTGGGGTAGGGGCAGAGGTCACACCATAGGAGGGAGAGCTACCAGTCAGGCTGAGTCTTGGCACAGGGCCCCGAAGTGCCTCTTTCTGAGTCTGCACTGCCACCCCTCCTGGGGACCTTCTGCTGATGCGTCTCCTGGCACCCCGGGGACCTTCTGCTGATGCGTCTCCTGGCACCCCAGGAACCTTATGCTGATGCGTCTCCTGGCACTGGAAGGGGCTTTCCGCCTGCACAGTACGTATCCATAGGTCAGGTTCTTCAGAGCCCACTCGCCAGAATCCAGCTGGGGTTCTGCATGTAACCCCAATAATCAGGCCCACTGGGCACAGAGGCCCTGCCAGGAAATGACAGGCGGCCTGGACCTGTATTAGGGGGGACACTCACTGGTCCTTTCTATGCCAGCCCTAACTGTGGCCTTGGCAACTGCCCTCACCCTGAAGTTCCCTGCGCTGGCCTGGGATAATTGCTGCACAGAGATCCCAGGCCAAGTGGAGAAAGCCTTAATGTGGGAGGACAGTGTCATAGGTAGACCGTGAGGTTAGAAGCTGTGGGATAGAGGATCCAAGCCTCAGTTTCATCTGCACAGTGGGCGTGACCTCCCTGCCCTCCTCCCCAGCACCTGGTAGGAGCTACTAGAAATACTTAGAGATCAGAGGGCTCTTCATCATCCATCGCCAATGAGCCAGGGTACCTGCTGAGCCCCCCTCTCTCCCCAGAGAGTGGCAAAGCCCTCCGGCCCTGCTGGAGAATAAAGCTGACTCACTAGTTTGACAAGCTGCGGACACAAGAGGAAATGGGAGAGATTCTTGGGGAATGGACACACAGCTGATTGATCTGAGGCGGCCACAGCAGCCACTTCCTCAGTCTCTCGCACCCGCACCCCCACCCCCAGCCCACTCACACTTCTGAAAATGCTGAGCTTTGAATTTGACTGGCCGGGCCCACACCAGACTGACTCAACCCTAGCCTGCCAGGGTCCAGGGAACTCCAAAAGAAGCATCCTCATTCTGGCCAGACCTGCTCTGGGGTCGGTCCATGGCTTGCCCAGGACACGGTATCTAGGCAGAACAGAGGGAGCATCTGCAGGGCTGACCTTCCTACAGGGTGGGAAAGATCTAGAGGAAGAAGGCCAGGGCAGAGCCAGTGCTGAAGTGGCAGCGAATGGAGATGGAGGCCCCAGGCTCCCTAGGGCCCTGGCCCCTGGCTTCCTCCTCTATCAGATAAGGAACTTCATGAGACGGCTGAGTTGCTTCTGCATTTTGTGCCTCATGAAACTACACGAGGCGGGAGTGGCCTTCCAGCTACCTCAGCCTCCGTCTGCAGGGAAGGTCCCAGAGAATGGCTGCTCTCCCAGAAGCCTCAAGGCTGGAGCAGACCTGGGGCCCCCACCCAACATTATGGGAGCTGGTTCTACTCAGTAGAAGGAAAAGGGGAACAGCCATGTGCTGGGTCTCACATGGCTTACCCCTTTGACAACCCATCAGTTGTCAAAATTCCCCCATTTTATAGCTGAGAAAACCATCATTTACCAGCCTGTCGGGCTCAAAAGTCTCAGCTTTCTGTGTATTTTGCTGCCTTTTCTGAATGTCAACTCAAGCAGATGGGTTGGCCGAAGAACTACCCCTGTTAACTGTCTGAACACGACTCTCCACCCCACACCTTGAAGTCTCATCTGTAAAAGGACATCCCAGACCTGAGGCTGAAAGACAGCCCCAGACTGGCACAGGGGGCGTGCTCAGGGAGTGTGCGTTTCTGAAAACAGGTTGGTGGGAGCGTCCTGCCGGCCGCCAAGTGCAGGCCCACTGTGGGGCATCCTGGGTAAACTGGGGCTGGATTTTCATCTGTTGTCTTCCCTCGGGTCCTTTAGCGCCTGCCCAACAAGCTGAAGCCCATCCCAGGGCCAGGTGAAGTGCCTGCTGCCCCTCCCGCCCCTCCTCCCAGGCCTGAAGCCCCGAAGCTGCTCCCGCTGACACCCAACCCCTGGCCCTCTGATACAAAAAGATTTCCTTTCTCCTGCTGGGAAGCTGCCAGCCCCACCTGTTTCGGCAGGCCCAGCCCTTGCAGGAGCAGAGGGCCCTGCAGGTTAGGGCTGGGCTCCAAACCGGCCCTTCAGCCTGTGTCCCTCACCTGGCTGCTGGCCCTCTTCTCCGGCAAGGGGCACCTGAGACCCAGGTGGAAATGACTCCTGGAGCCTTTCCCTCTGAGGGCCTGTTTGCCTGGGGGGCCTGGGAATCCCAGTCCTTCCGTGGAGACAGGGCTCAGCCTTTGTGTGGGGAGGTGCCAGGAGCAGGGGCTGAGAGGTGGGAAATTGCTCCCTGGTGTCTCAAGTGATTGCTTGAGAAAGTGACTCAGTGTGAGTCGCCTTGCCTGTAAGCTGCATGGACAGGAGCCCAGAGGCAGTTCCAGGAGGTGGCGCCACCTCTGGCTCTTGGGGTCTTCCTGAGCCTGCGGGGTTGTGCTGGGTGCGCTTCGGGTGCCACCAGATTGAGGAAGTGGCTTCCACAGCCGCCCCTGCCCTGGGCTCCTGGCTGACCTGCAGAGTGGCAGGGCGTCCCGTGGCTCCCGGAGCCCTGGCTCAGCTCCCGGAACTCCCGCCTCCCACCTGCTCCAGCGGCTCTGCAGAAAGCAGAAGTCTCCAGTGCTGAAGGACTTGCAAATGGAAAGTGATGGACTAGACCCAGAGGTGAAACTAACCCCAGTGAATTCGGGGGCCAAAGCTTCAGGGCGCAGCTGGCAGACACTCAGGGTGATGATGGGTGGGTGGGAAGCGGGTCCTGGTCACTCACCCTGTCTGCCAGGTGTGGCTGGATCCCACCTGCAGGCAGCGGAGCACCCCACCCCTGTTTACCGTTGTACTAGAAAGCTGCTCGGAACCCTCAGGTTGTAGGAGGGGGACCAGGGAGGGTCAGCGGTCGTGTCCCCGGCACCCTTGTGGCCCAGGAGCTCGTGACCGTTTTGTGCCTTTCATGTTCTGGTGTGAAGCCCAAAGTAACGTTTTAAAATGTGCAAGTAAAATATTGAGGATTATAGATGAAGCCGATTATATTGAAATAGTTATTTTGAAAGCAAACTTGTGATACAGTAATGGGTGTGTGCACGTATGCTCACTACAGGACATTACTGTAGTTCTGGGTGAGTGTAAGTGACCTACCCTATGTGCGATCAATAACGAGCATAGCTGTGACTTCCCATGTGCCACGTTCACGGGTACCACGGTGCTACATTCATAATATGAAGAAATGTTAGGATTCAATTAAGCTTCGTGAAATTTCAGCTAAAGTGCCCAGCCCCACGTTCTCTCCACAATCTCAGATGACAACTTGCGTAGAGACTGACCCCTTTGAACCAAGGCCCCCCCTTGACCATGAGAGAAGCCAGCTTCTCCTTGGGCACCAGGCCGGGGTTACAGAGCCCACCCGCTGCAGGATTTGACCTTCTCTCCCTCGCTGCAGGTGGGCGGACAACTTGGTGGCTCAAGGATGTGGAGGGAGCAAAGAGCACAGCTTCCAGCACCCTTTCCTCCAGGTACCTGCCCCATCCATCCGAGTCCCGCCCCACCTCCCCACTCCCAAACCTCAGGCCAGCTGCCCCGTGACCTAGGGAACAGCCGTCCACGCCTGCACAGAGCAGAGGCCAGGGGAGGAGACCTCTGCCTGAGGCTCATGAGCCCTGGTGAGCAGCCAGCCCTGGATGCCATGAGGCTGACCCTCACCACGTCAACCTGCTGACGGTCCACAGGGAGCCCACTAGAGGGGACGGTCACTAAACAGAACACACTGTGTTGCTAGATTGGGATTGGGAAACAGGAGACTCAAACTTGAGCCCCACCGCTACCAGCAACTGGCTCAGTGACCTTAAGAAGTTCTTAAGCCTCTGTAGGCCTGTTTCTCCATCTGAACTTGACTGTGGTTTTCAGAGTGGACTCCACACAGCCTTCTGGTTTCCACTGAGCTTGGTCAGCACTTGGGGTTGACCTCGAGGCAGTCTCTGTCGTACTCACGGTGTCCCCATTTTTGTCTGTCGTTGTGCTGGGTTATACGTAAGCTCTTGTTTGAAGACAGATTGTGTCCAAAAAAGTGTTCTGTTAAAGGTGATACTCCTCTGGCTCTAAACTCGGGCTCTGTCTCTGCAGGCTGTGGGCATGTTTCTGGGAGAGTTCTCCTGCCTGGCTGTCTTCTACCTACTCCAGTGCAGAGCTGCGGGGCACCCAGATGCCAGTATGACTCTCCAGCAGCCCTTCAAACCCCTTCTTTTCCTGCCCCCAGCCCTGTGTGACATGACCGGGACCAGCATCATGTATGTGGGTGAGTCACCAAGCCAGGTCGAAGGGCTGAGCGAAGCCACTCGTAAGACAGCCTCCCCCCAAGCGAGTCTCCATCTCATCCCACCTCCCTCCCATGGACTATCTGGCACTGTCTCTTTCTCTGTCTCTCTCACACGCACTCACGCACTCAAAGGTCATTGAGCACTAACAGTATGCAACACTAGTCTTCAGCCCTGAGGTCACCTTGGTGACCAGACAGCTTCTGCCCTCAGCAGCTAACATCCTGCTTCTCTCTCCTCCGCCAGCCCTGAACATGACCAGCGCCTCTAGCTTCCAGATGCTTCGGGGAGCAGTGATCATATTCACAGGCTTGTTCTCAGTGGCCTTCCTGGGGCGGAGGCTGGTGCTGAGCCAGTGGCTGGGCATCCTCGCCACCATTGCGGGGCTGGTGGTCGTGGGCCTGGCGGACCTCCTGAGCAAGCACGATGACCAGCACAAGCTCAGCGAAGTGATCACAGGTACGGCCAGGATGGGCCCCCAGCTGCCCACACCGCCCTGTCCTGTCCCGTTCTGTCCCAGCCTGGGAGCCCAGCACAGTGCAGCTAACATTCCCAAGCACTGCTGTATGCCAGGCCATAGAGAGGGCATGTGGGGGACCAGCTGGTGTGGCCCTGTACCCAGAAGAAGCATAGCATGTAGGGAAGACCTGAGAGCCACAAGCAGCGTGAGAAGGGGGCTTACAGGAGGGAGGGACACGTGTGTACATACACACTGCTAGAATTGGGGGGCGGAGGGAGGGCTGAACACCAGTGCAGTGACTACCCTGTCACTCAGACAGGACTAAACCAAAATGTCTCTCGCAACGCGTGCTGGTCTTCCATTGGGGAGACCCTGTCTCTCCATTTGTGCAGCTCTCTGACCCAGGCAGACCTCTGGATCTTCTGGAGCCTCAGCGCAGGACAGGTGTCGGCCCGCCTGCCCCGCCCTGCCACTCTGAGGCCAGATGAGGCATGGAGGCGGCCTTGACCTGGCCTCGTGGACTCCCTGGTGTCCTGCAAGTCAGGGACTATGTGTATGGTTATGTCCCCATAGGCGTGTCTCCCTCTGCCACTGGCCTGCCAGCTCCTGTGCCAGGCCACCCCCCACCCCACCTCCAGTGCGGGCCTGGCATCACCACGGCTCTCCTTTCCCACAGGGGACCTGCTGATCATCATGGCCCAGATCATCGTCTCCATCCAGATGGTGCTAGAGGAGAAGTTCGTTTATAAGCACAACGTGCACCCGCTGCGTGCAGTTGGCACTGAGGGTGTGTCTGGGCACGGGCTGGGGGCAGGTCTGGAGGCAGGTCTGGGGCATGTGCACTGGAGTGTGAGAGTACAGGGTGAGGTGCTGGGGACCCCGAGAGAGGTGAGCCTCCTGTCCTGTTCCTGCCTCCCTCAACGTGTGTTGACAAATACCCTGATGCCTGCCGGCACACAGCCAGCAGCCGGGAGAGCGTGCAGCAGAGTGACTGGCCCGCAGGCAAGGCCCTGGGAGTGCGTTTCGGCTCAGACGCCCTTGCTCACGTGTTTCACTCACCAAGCGTATACCCAGATGTCTCGGGATAGGGAAGGGGGCCTCTGAGCCCTGCTCCCCAGGTGGCCGCGGCCTCACCACAGCTCTTGTGCCTGGTCCACGGTGACTTGAGAGACTTGTGACAGATCGTAGGTCAATGAAGTCAACTACATCACCAGTGCACTTTCCCCTCATTTTGCCCCCAGCAAGATAGGGAAGCAGGGTGGCTTCCTACGGGCTGATCTGGCTCCTCATCACAGACCAGTGCCAAGGACCCAGAGGGCTGAGTCTCCCACACTGAGGGGACCGGACCCAGGCTGTGGCCAGCAGCTCTCTGAAATGAGCAGTGCAGGATTACCATCCTCAGCACTGTGCATCAGGAGCTAGGGCTTGTGGAAGCGTGGGCAGCCCACGCCTGCACCCACGTCGGCCGGGTCACCCTAGAAAGTGTTTTTCTCACTCCTGGGCCAGTCAGAAAATGCCTGAGTCAAGTGACAAAGGGGCAGCTTGAGCCCATCAGCTGGCCACTGGAATCTCCTGGGAGGTGCCAGGAGGTGCCAGGCCCTGAGGAGGAGGAAGGGACTGGCGTGAGAGCAGAGGGCGCCTTCTGACGGTGTGCTGGGGCCTGGGGCCAGCAGAGGGTGATGTGTGTCCTCTACGCCCGCAGGCCTCTTCGGCTTCGTGATCCTCTCCCTGCTGTTGGTGCCCATGTACTACATCCCGGCCAGCTCCTTCAGCGGCAACCCCCGCGGGACCCTGGAGGACGTGCTGGATGCCTTCTGCCAGATTGGCCGGCAGCCGCTCATCGCCCTGGCCCTGCTGGGCAACATCAGCAGCATCGCCTTCTTCAACTTTGCAGGCATCAGTGTCACCAAGGAGCTGAGCGCCACCACCCGCATGGTGCTGGACAGCCTGCGCACCGTTGTCATCTGGGCGCTGAGCCTGGCCCTGCGCTGGGAGGTTTTCCACCCCCTGCAGATCCTCGGCTTCCTTATCCTCCTGATGGGCACTGCCCTCTACAATGGGCTGCACCGCCCGCTGCTGGCCTGCCTGTCCAGGAGCCAGTCCCCGGCAGAAGAGGAGGAGCGTGAGAGACTGCTGGGGGGCTCACGGACTCCCATCAATGAAACCAGCTGAGACGCCTGTGGGACCTCGGCTGCCACCTGGATGCTCCTTGTTCGTCCTGGGGCCACACAGGCTGGTGAGCCTTGAGGGGCCTCACCCCAAGGCCTCCCCGCTCTCTCCTCCCCACAGACACCCCCAGGGCAGCTGCTAACAGACAATGACAGGACACCCAGGTCCTCCTGTGTCACCACCCCCTACAAGGAGGTATTACCCAGACCCCACAAACCTGAGGTCAGTGACTGACCACCCCCTCCCCCCGCCCCAGGCAAACCACCCTTCCCCCACCCCAGCCCTCTGAGCTCCTCCTGCAGCACTAGAGCTAAATCGTGAAGTAGATCTGCAGGAATGAAGAGTTCTAGGGCTCCCCCGATCATCAGGTAGGTCTGGTTCTCCAAAGTAGGATGTCAGCGAGCAAATCCAAGCTAAAACTGGGCACCGTGTGTTCTGAAACCTGTGGGGTAGTCCCAAGGCCTGCTGATGACCCAGGTTCTAGCTGCAAACTCCACTCGCACCTCCTGGCCCCTGTTGCTCTGGGCCTGGCGCCCGCTCTGCAAGCAGAGCACATTGACACTAGTTTCGGGGCCTCCTGCTAGCTGGGCCCGGTCAGCGGCCTTTGATTTTGACCAGCCTGGGTGGAGTAATAGCCCCTTTGTTGGAAATGCCCCACGACCCTGGGGGCCTCCCCTGGGGCTGTGTCGGTGTCCTTGCCGACACCCTAACGAGACCCCCTTACCCAGGAGAGATGACAGGGGGCGTCCAGACAGTCCTTGGTCACAGCTTTTAGGACCCCAGTCTTCCATCCTGAAGATGAGAAAACAGACCGACAGTGGTCGCTTGCTTAGCAAAGTGTCCATTGCCCTGGGCCCAGCCACAGCCCCCTGGTCCCTCCTTTAAGCACAACTGGACTCAGCCCAACCCCAGCAGCCTGACTGGTGAAGAATCTTTCAGGGCAGAGGGTCGGCCAGGCTCCTCCCACTAGAGGTAGCTCTGGAGTCCCAGGCGTTGTTCAACTTTGAGCCTCAAATAACAGCCTGCCTAGGTGGGTGGAAAGGAAGACACTATGGCCCAAAGAAAATTAAGTGACTTCCTGGTGGAACCAGTGTTCCTAGCTGAGTTTGCCCCATTCTGAACCTGTAGCCCCACCCACTTGCAGGCCTCTTTGGGGGTACTTTCCTAGGGCTGCAGGAAAGCAGCGTGCTCTCCCAATAACCCCACCCTGAAGAGGTCTGGCATCAGAGACCCCAGAGAGCGGAGCAGCCTTCAATTCCAGGGCCCCACAATCCATGGCAGCTTTTGGAGCCTCAGACCATCTTCCTGGGCAGCGCAAACAAAACACCAAATGCCTTCCTTAAAATAGATCCTTGAGGGACAAAGGCCTGGGGCTGTGGTAATGGAGGTTCCAGGTTTGTTGAGGGAAAGGGTCTCCAGCCGCCATTTCTGAGTCCCAGGGGCACAGAGCCTCCTCACCCTGAGGGGCGTATCCCAGGAAAAAGATCATGAGTGAGGGTACAAGGGGTCACTGCTGCCATGTCCAAAAATGGGAGCCTTAGGGTGTTCTTTTAAGAAAAAAAAGGGAAATTTGCAACGTGTATTATTTTCATGAGAGGGCAGCGTTCTCCTGGGTGTAGCATGCTGGAAAGTAAAAGCTCTGAGGTGCCACAGCCTGGCAGCTGCCAGTCCCCCAGCCATGGTTTCGGTGGAAGAACTGAAGTCCAGAGAGGGAGGACTTGCCCGAGGTCACCAAGCAGACCCCTGAGAAGCCAGCTGTCCTGGGCCTCAGGCCTGGCCCATCCCCTGCTCCCGGGCCTGGGCCTGGGGTCCGGGTGGCTCCCTGCCAGTGTCACCTGCCTGTGCCCTGGAAGTGTTAGGGAAGTACGCGGCCTATACTTGAGCGGTGCTGTGGTGGACTGTGGGTTTTAACATTGAAGGGCGGAGGGGATTATTACGGACTAAAGTTGGGAGGAGGGGAGGCCACAGAAAGGAGGGGACCCTCAGGCCTGCTGCCAACTCAGACAACTTGCTTTAGTGCCTCACATGTCTAAAGCGGGGAACCAGTGTCACAGAATGGGTGTGCAAACCACATCTGATAATAAATGCAAAGTGCCAGTAAATGCCAGTGCCGTGGGGTATCTGAGACCACAGCACTAAAGTCCCAGCAGAGGGAAGACACAGCTTCGGTTTTGCTCTGATGGGCCGAAACGCATTCATGAAGCACCATCCAAGCCGAATGTAAGATTTACAGTGTAAGGTAAAGAGAGGGATGCACTGGAAGGTGAGTTTGAGAAGCCTTGCAATGGAGTGTAGGAGGGAAAGTATCTGGGTGGCCCTAGGAAAAGGAGAGGTTCCTCACCCTAGGAAGGGTGGAGAACCAGGAGGAGACCTGGAGGAGCAGAGACGGGAAAAAGCTGCACTTGCGTCCTGGCTCCGGACTGGTTAAAACAGATGTGGTGAAGAGACCTGTGGGGAGGTGGCTGTGGCAGCTTTGATTCTGATTTTGCTCCTTTTTCCCCAGAAGTGTGGGCCCCTGCCCCTTTCCTATGGGTCCCCACTAGAAGGTGCCTTACACTGCGCCAGGCTTTTGGGCTTCAGTGGCCCTGCGTTGGGCCGACCCTGTTTGGCTGGCCATTTACCCTCAAGGTAACTTCGGGTTCTTGATTTGGAAACTGTTCTTTCCCTTCTCTTTGTTGCACACTAATTGTATTAAAGTTCCTTTCCACTAAAAGTCTTACTCATTAGAGAATATTTTGTCTTGATGTGGTGATTGGCAGAACCTACTTAGAGGGTGCAGGTTTGGGACTTCTGGGGTGCCCCTCATCCTGCCCTGTAACAAGAGGACTCCTCTCCCACTGAGCCTGGGGAACCATGAGGACAGTGGCCTCCCAGTTTCATTGGAGTTGAGTTGGGCCCAGAGTGTAAAGTCTGGCATGGAGACCCTGAATCCGAATCAGAATTGACAAATAAATTCCATAGACATCAGCTCAGGTATAGCATAGCATCAACTGTCTGCATCGGGGTGACCTGCAGTCCACACCTGTGCAGGGTGATCCTAGGGGGCCCTAGGGCTTAGCTTCCCTGACTGCCCTCCAGGCCCTGGGATCACCCTCAGGCTCCTCTCTGCCATGAAGCAGCAGAGATTCCAGGGCCAAGTTAGCAGTTGGTGTGGCCCCACGTTGTCCAAAGGCCGCTGGTGAACAGCATGAGAGGTCAGGGCTCGGACCTCTGAGGACAGGGAAGAAGGGCAGACAGCCACGTGGTACAGGGCAAAGGATTTATTGCTCCAACCAAACTGAGCTCCTGGATCTGCTCTCCCACCCCACTCTACCTTCTACCTCCCTCCTGGGGGAGTGCCCAGCTCACAGCAAGCACCTCTGTTTACTGTCAGGGAGGAGGAGCTAATGGGGGAAGAGACAAGTGAAACGTGAAACCATAGGAGGTTTGAATGCCCAACATGGCCAGAATATACAGAAGAGCCGAGAAGCCGGGCCTGTTTCCCACCAGTCCCTGTGGTTTGCGCCCTGAACCCTGACCCGCGGTTCTGCTGGCTCAGCTCCCGCACTCAGAGGCTGGAGTAGAGTCTTACCTACCTAGTCCCTTTCAGACAAGCTAAGGAAGGATCTCCTAGGAAGGCCTCTGGGAGGGGCTGAGTGGTAGAGATGAAAAGTCCAAGACTGGGGGTCAACCTGACTTGCTCCAGTGAAACCTGATTGAGCTCCTGGCCACTCATCAGTCTACAAGTGGGGAAACTGAGAAGTGGGGTGGGGCTTCTCAGTCACTCCCCCTGAAATAGCCATAACCCTAGGTGAGAACAAATGTGAACCTGGGTTTAGAAGCAGTGATCTAGGGGGACAGTTTTTTAAAAGATTTTTTTTATTTATGCATACAGAACTGGGGTACAGGCCAGGGGCAGGGCCAGTGAGTGGATTCACCAGAGACAGAGCGGGGAGCAGAACAGGCAGATCGATGAAGTCCACTGCTGAGGGGGGCAGCGGGCGGGTCAGCAGAGGTCTGCGGCGCCATGTGGGTCAGCTCCCTGGTCAGGGATAGAATTCATGTCGAAGCAGCTGCAGCCAGCTTTACATTGCTGCACTTTAATCCGTTTTACCACCAGGGAGGAAACTGTTTAGGCCCAATTAGTTTTGTTAATCTTGCCTTATTTTAAAAAGGAATGTGAATGTTGGGTTTGTATTTATTTATGTTGCATTCAGCACACACACAATGTTTTAATTATTTGCTGTGAGATAAAAGCTGATGAGCCAGGAAAGCAGGTCATGCTCATGGTGTGGCTCGTGCCCCCACCCCAGGCCTGCAGCTAGAGTCTTCCACCTACTCCAGGACGCACCCCTCTCTGGGTGAGGACCGCCTACTTTGAGCCACACAGGAAGAGATGGGTCCGCCTTGGTGCACCCCCCTCTTTCTTCTCATGATTTTGTGATGGGTGGCCCCTTACCCCCTCCCCATAGCCAAAACTAAGAACACCCCTGCAGTTAGCCTAAAGCCCCACAGCTGCTGTGGCCCAGTCCACTGGCCTCCACCGCCCACCCCAGGCCAGTCTTTATCTGTGACCAACTCCTGCCCCTCAACGAGCACATTGTCGCAACACCTGTGACAGACCACTTAGGTTGCAAACCCCTTTCCTCCTTGTCCCCAGGAAGGATGATTGACATGCATATGTCTGCCTTTACCAAATAGCAGCTCTTTCTCTTGATGGTGTATCCCCATAGTCTCCAAGGCTCTGGCTCCTTCACAGGGTTCCATAAAGGCCAGTTTTCCACACTCATGTCAGCCTCCCTGGAAATCCTTCAACCCCAAAAGATGAACTATAGGGACATGTGAAGGCATTGTAGGCAAGACCCTAAACTTGGAAAGTTGTGGGGGACCTGGGATACCCCAGTTTCAATAGAGTGCCTATTGGGTGCCAAAGCCTTTCAGCTTTGGTTTGTATTGAAATATAATCGATGCATCACATTTCGGTTTCAGGCATATACTATAATGATCCAATATGGGTATAAGCTGCTAAATGATTTGTAACGGTTTATTTTCTAGTTCAACAAACAAGGCACACATTGTGTGCATAAAGTAAAGTCTCCGCTTAGGGAGGTCACACAGCTGGGAAATGACAGATATTGACTGACAGCAGCCAGGGGAGCCACCACACTTTCCCTCTGCCGTGCCAGTGTGTGTGTGTATACACAGGTTCTGTACACACAATTCTGTACACACAGATTTTGTGTCACAATTCTGTCTGCCTGCCTGACGGGCTTGATTCCTCCCACCCATCCTACCATAACGTCTTGTGAGAGAGGAAAGGATGTTCCAAGACCTAAGCAACAACAATATTCATTTGTTTGAACATCAGTAATGTTCAGCTGAACTTGCTTCTGAGTCGTGGGGTGTTCCTAGAGTCACAGACACTGCGGGGGGCTGTCACTTTCTCTGTGGGTCTGTCTCTTTAAAAGCCATCTTAGGGTTGATAGGGAAAACACACACACACCTAACAAGTTTGAGCAAAGTGACTTATCGGGAGAAATGCGTTCTACAAACGCACGGTCTACAGCTCCAGAACCGCGCTTTCTATTTTCGACTAGGGAGTACCCAAGGGTGAGTACTCCTTCAACAGTGAACCCCCAGTCGCCCACTGAAAAGTCCCGCCTCCTTTTACCTCATCTAAGTGTCTATTGGCTTATTCCCACCATAGCTCCGCCTTGCACCCGCCCACTCTTCCTATCGTCACCGCCGTTCACCTG
>NW_004567121.1:27152228-27177888 GCF_000260355.1 Condylura cristata | reverse complement strand
GTAAGCTGATTTTCGGGAAGATTGCGGACAGTTCTGTAGAAAGTGTCCTCTCGCTAGTTGGGCTCCTTTCCTACTGTGAGTGGCTGGCTATCTTGGGGCCCCGCGGCCCCCCCCCCCCACACACACACTTCTCTCTTGTGGAGGTTCGCCCTGGACTGACTGTCCGGGCTGTGTGCTGGGTTTCTGCACTGTGGGCTGGTGGGTGCGAGCACCATCCCTGGGTCCTCGGGGACACATGCTTTCCGTGTGTGGGGAAAGGTGGGGAAGGTCCGTGCTGGTTTATTTGCAGCTGTTGAGTGGGGTTTTGTTTTCCTTCCTAAACATGAGTAAATTTTGCATCGAGCCAACTAGTTCTTTTAACCCTAACTCTGGTAGTTACTTCAGTTGAACGCTGTGTGCCCTTGGCTTCCACATTACACATTCTCTGGGAAGTTCCTGCTCAGCACCCTCCACTACCTGGGCCACCTCTCGGCAGCTTGGTGCTGGTCTTCATCTGCCCCCTGCCCGCAGCCTCGCTCCTTCCTGTGGCCCTGCAGCACTCACAGGTGACGGCTCTCACACCTGCGTCTCCAGCCTAGAGCTCTCCTCTTCCCCAGGCCCCTGCATCCAGCTACTTTTCTCCTGAGCACTGGTATGTTAAACAGTGAACTTCTGCTGCCAACCTCTTCCCATTTTCTGCATTTCCAAAAGTGCCCAAACTACCCCCCACTTGTTCAAGCCAGAAACCTTGAGAGCTCGTCTTTTCTCACGTCCTCATATCCAGTCCAGATGTAGGGTCATCCTTGACCACGAACCTTCGTGGCTGTCGCCAGCCTGGTCTCGGCCACCAGCCTCCTAACCCAGCTACTACTGCCCCTCCACTCTCGCCCTTTCGCTGTCTTTCCTGTGCACAGCTGGGATGGTCTTTGGCATACAGGTGGACCACTCTCCATCCTGCTCAGAACTCTCCCTGGCTTGCCGTTACTGAAGATGAGACCCCAGCTCATACTGTCGGCATTGGGGGCCCAGCCACTGAATGCTTTGTCCCAGGTCTTTCCTTGATCTTTGTAACTGGTTGTTTTCATAACTGCTCGTTCGGGGGTCATGGTTCCACATCCTCTTTCCCCTCTGAGGTTATTATGTGGGTGCCCCTTAAAATCTCTGACTCAGGGTCCTGTTTTGGGTTTGGTGCCGCGCTCATCTCTGATGCCCCTTGACTGCTGTCTGCTTGCTAAGGGCTGCCCCCAGGGCTGGGCCCGGATGGTGGGGGGAGGCAGGCAGGTGCCAGAGCTCTCCCCTAGGTGTGAGGCTTCCCTTTCTCCTGGAAGTCGCCATTCTCCAGACTGCCCTGGTCTTTGGCCCACATCCCTGCCCCCCACCCAGGGAGTCTCCACTGCCAGCGGGTGGCAAAGGCTTCTCCGGATCGCCTTTCTTTCTTCTCTTCTGACCTCTTAAACTGTGCTCTCTATTATATGCCTTCCACGGCACTACTGGTGTAGATTCTCTTCCCTTGGCTGAACCTTGAATAACATTCCTGAAGCTAATTTTGTCTATCAAAATGTTAATGTATTCTTTTCTTTGCTCAGTTTATCAGAGATTCACTTGTTTTCCTTGGTCCTTGGTTTTATTTATTGAGCAATTATACTGTTTTTTGTTTACTCTTCTTTTTTCGTTAGTTTGTGTTATTGTCTTTTTTAATTTTCCCCACCACCATCCCTTCGACCTAGTTCCATTCTTCCTCCCCATCCCTCTTAACGTCACAGACTCACCATGTTTATTAATGTCCACTAGTTTTTGTATTTTACAAAAATCATCTGCAGATAATTTTACAAATTATCTGTTATGTAAACTTACAGTATTTCTTTTTGTCATTCTGACTTTGCTTTACCACACACAGTTCTCCAAGCGCCTCCATTTTGCTGAAGATGTCTGCGTTTCTTCTTTCCTCGTGGCTTAGTGATGTTCTGTGATGTGGACATACCACGTCTCATTCATCTGTCTTTTTTTTTTTTTTTTAAGATTTATTTATTTATGCTTACAGAACTGAGGCACAGACCAGAGGTGTGGTGGGTGAGAGGATTCACCCGAAACAGAGTGGGGAGCAGAACAGGGAGACTGAGGCGAGCAGCCAGTGGGGGTGACAGGAGAGCTCTGCCAGGCCATGTGGGTCAGCTCCCTGGCCCTGATGGAACCTGCGCTGCACTGGCCTCGGGGAGCTTCATAATGCGGTGCTTTAACCCATTGCGCCACCAGGGAGAGCCCTGATCCTGTCATTTTAATGTTCTTGTTTTCTACTAGATCTTGAAGCTAGTTTACATTTTCCTCTAGTACAGTTTGCAGTGTCTCATAAGTTTTTGAGGTGTAGACATTTTAATTACTGTTCGTGTCTAGCTAGTCTAATTTTAATTAAGTTTCCTCTCCAACATAAGAGAAGAATTTTCTTTCATGTTTTTGTATTGTATTTTTAGTTTCTCCTCAGACAGTTTCACTGGTTTGAGCTCTACTTTGGGGGATGTTGTAAAGAGTCTCTTCTTTCTTGTTGTTGGAACCAGGCTTTGAGCCAAAGACTCTGACCCACAGCCCAGCACCCGACACAGGCTCTGAGTTATGCCCCCTCTGAGGATCCTACTTTGGCCACCTGAGTTCTGGCCAGCTGAGTGAGTGAGTTCTTCACCATAGGGCCTTGGGATAACCGAGACACGGTGTCACACTTCATGAGCTCTCGAATTCCTTCCAGCATTAAAAAAGACCTAAAAAAATAATAATAACCAAGTTTCCAGTCTCAGTGGAAGAGATAGAGGAGACGCATAAGGACCTGGGGGCCCAGAGATGAGGTGTCTTGTCTGCCTGTGGGGATGAGTTGGCATTTCAGATAATACCCTCAGGAATCATTCATTCATTTTTTTTTTAGATTTATTTATTTATTCATACAGAACTAGGGTACAAGCCAGAGATGCAGAGGGTGAGAGGATTCACCAGGAACAGAGTGGGGAGCAGAACAGGCAGATTGACAAAGTACACTGCTGAGGGGAGCAGCGGGCGTGTCAGGAGAGGTCTGCCTCGCCATGTGGTCACCTCCGGGGCAGGCGGGGATCGAACTCATGTGGAAGTGGCTTAAGCCTCTCAGTGCAGTGCTTTAACCTGCTGCGCCACCAGGGAGGGCCTGATTCACTCTTTTAACGAATATTTGATTACACCTGTCTGCTGTTTTCTGGTTGCTGAAGATGAACACAGTGAAAAGATGAACAAAACCTCCGCTTTGGTGGAGAGTATTATGGTGTAGGATCTTGACCGTTTGCTCTGGCCGACCAGACGGGGAGGCAGCCCCTCCTCTCCCCTGTTATCTTCATGACCCAACTCTTTCACTTAGGCACTTCCTCCCGTCTGCGTGGTTCCCGGAGCCATAGTGTTCTGAAGGAGATCCGAAAACTTCAGAAGAGCACCCACCTGCTGCTCAGGAAGAGCCCCTTCAGCCGCCTGGTGAGCCCCGAGAGCTTCCTGCCAATCCGCATGCTGCCTCATCTTTTTTTAATTTCCCAAATGTTGGGGTTCCTGCTGTCTCTTGTTTAATGGCTAAGGGAACTCTTCTCTAACCTGGGAGCCACTTTCCATCTTCTGAAAACACAAACCTTCTAAGGGCCCCTAAATTCATTAAGGAATTAATTTTTAACCCTATCACCTTTTAAAGTGTGTTCTCTTATTATAGAAACAGGAATCCTCTCATCCACCACACTCTGATCCCCTATCCTGTCCCAGGAGACTGCCTTTCCCTCTCCCCAGTACAGTAACTTCCTAAGTCCAGGAAGTGACCATGGCCACTGGTTAGGTCTTAAGATTAAGGCCTAGGAAGGCAGCATGAAAATGAAGGTCCATGGAGACCCCAGGAAAGCATCTGTTTTCCCTGAATCGCTCTCCTTTTTTGTCTCCACACCTCCCCCTCCCCTTCTCCCTTGTTCTTCATCTCCGTTCTTGCATAGGTAAGAGAAATATGTGTTAAATTCACTCGTGGTGTGGACTTCAGTTGGCAAGCCCAGGCCCTCTTGGCCATACAAGAGGTAAGAAGGGGCCAAGGTAGTTGGGTGAGGGGTGAGTCTGGGAGAAAGGCATTCTTCATTCTGGGAACTTACCTGTTGGGGGTTGGCAGCTGCATTCTTGTTGGAAACTGGGTAGCAGAATCCCCAGCAGAGTTCTGTTCCATTCTGTAAACAGCCTTTCCTACCGCTCTTTGCACCCTCAGAGACCAAGTTTAGCCTTTCTCCAGGAAAAAAGATAGGCCCCAGCCTGCGTCCGTCTTTCTCTTTCTCTCCTGGCCCCAGGCAGCAGAAGCATTCCTGGTTCATCTCTTTGAGGATTCCTATCTTCTCTCCTTGCACGCGGGCCGCGTCACCCTCTACCCGAAGGATGTGCAACTGGCCAGGAGGATCCGAGGCATCCAGGAGGGGCTGGGCTGAGCTCCCGCCGCTGCCTCTGTACGCCCTTCCTGCTCAGTGGAGAGGGGGCGCTTCAGGGACAGAAACATGCAACTTTTCTTCACGGGGGTGGAAGTTTCTCCGAAGGATTTCCCTTCCCGTCCTTAGTCTTTTGCCATCTCATCTTCCCTTTGTCGCTAGGGGAGACTTGACCTCTTTTCAGTTTGAATGCTTGGAACACTGGCTTAAGGCTGTTGTATGCTATTAAGTATTTTTCTATTAAGAAGTGACCAGATGACCTGAATCTGACAGAATTAAGCCTCCCCACTTCATAAGGACAAGGGGACCTCATTTTGAGGAAGTTGTCTTCCTTTGGAAAGTACCTTGTTGGTAAAGGTGATTCTTAAATGTCAGGGGTTTTGCAAGGGACCCTGATCAGAGCTGGAACCAGACCCCGAGTCTGAGCTGCCCTCAGGGCGCGTGTGACCGCTGTCCTTTTCCCAAGGAAAGCACTGCTTGGCCCGCCTCTGTAACAGAGGTGCCAGACAAGAAACCAGCCCAACTCCAAAGGCTCCAAGTGGTTAAGGGTCCAAGAGACTCCAAGGTTGACTTCCGTTCGTAAGTGACTCATGACTGGTGGGTGGTTTTGAAGACATCAGTTTGCTGGGTTATGGAAGAAAAGGACATTTACTTATTATCTTAGATCATTCTGTAAGCATTTAAATTTTTTATCATATGTATATTTACTTTTCCTTAACATGTAAGGGGAAAGTTAAAGACTTCAGTCATTTCAAAGAGAAAATGTGAGGCACATCTCACACGCCAGTGTCCTTCAGATTAAGCTCACCCTTAGCAGCGCAGGTTCCCGTGAACTATTCCTGTTAACAATATGTAAATTTTCTGCAACTTAACTGGGATTAAAATAGAAAATCTTCAAGGTTTGACATTTCTTCCAGTAAATTCCTCTCAAAATCATTCAAAATTCTAACTTACAGAATTTATCTTATTCTAATTTATAAATCATAGAAAATGTAATATCATTTATGCTTTGAATTTTTTCATTCCACGATTTTAAAGTGTTCTTTCAATGTTTTTATTGTTGTTTTTATGGCTTTTTTGTGGCAAGATAAGAAAAATAAAGGTCATTTTCTCTTCTTTTTCTAACGATTTATTTATTTATGCTACAGAACTAGGGTATAGGCCAGAAGTGCAGGGGTGGTAGGAGGATTCACCAGAGACAGAGTGGGGAGCAGAACAGGCAGACCAATGAAGTACACTGCTGAGGGGAGCAGCAGGCAGGTCAGGAGAAGTCTGCTCCGCCATGTGGATCATCTCCGGGGCTAGGTATGGAACTCACACTGAAGCGGCTGCAGCTAGCTTGCAGTGCTGTGTCCTAACCCGTTGAGCCATCCGGGAGGGCCTATAAAAATAATTTTCTAATAAAAACTTTTTTACATGAAGTTGCTATTACAGCAGGCAGAGGTCATACTGTATTTTTGTGTGTTAAGTTTAAGTTCTTCATTGTACAATTTACAAAAGTCTTAATTAAGCAAAGGTTTTAAGCATGTGTTTTTACTTCTAGTTGAGGATGGACAGGTAAAATCCTTACTCATATATTTAACTGAAAACAGTTTAAAAGATTTTCAGAGACATGTCAAATGCCATGAAGATTTTTAGATTTTTCTGCATGAAAATGATTCATGAGAACAGTCATGGAATTCCGGACACCGAAGGGAAGAACCAATTTCTAATGTTTCATTAACTTCACGCTTTTGCAAACCTATTCTTGTTCCACATTAACTCATATTCATGCAGATATTTGAATAAAACTTACTCATCTATGACTATAATTAAAGGTCTAGTCAGAGTATTATTAGGTACAGTCTTCCCTTAGTTTTCTTTAAATTGCCACTATGCAGCACTCAGGACACCACTACCACCTTTGACAGTTGTCTACTCAGATGCCAAGTGGGACACACGCTCACAGCATGCAGGTCACGAGAGTGATAAGATGTCACCCCATGCTAAGACCACACCAGATGGGAATATAGAGAAACATAAAGGATTAGTCAAAGCCCAACCAATGATAAACTCAACGTCTGACTGCAAAACTGAGGCTACCAGAGGGTGGGGCAGTGGGGTGGCCAGTGGAGGCCACAAGACCGGCTGAGCCAGATGCAGAGATGATGCTTTTTCCATCTTCATGGCAATGAGGTCAGCTTTTGGGGGGGGGTGTTTTGGGGGGCGGTGCAGCAAAAGATGCTGGCAAGAGAGCAGAGAGGCAGAGAGTACTGTGCATTCATCTTGGCCGCTTATTTCTGTGACTTGGGTCTGCAGAATGCTAAGTGCCATCTCTGCCATGTGGCCACTCAACAGCCCTGGAGCTGTTGCCACAGAACTGTGACGACAGCAGTGTCCCTGGTGCTGCACCCCAAGAAAGGTGCCGTAACAGCCCACTCAGTTGTAGTATGACTTTCATGCTCCTGCTCCTTCTACCTATCACAGTCCCATTTTGCACAGCTTCTCTGAGCTGCTTCCTCTGCTAGGGGCTGCCCTACTTGGGAATTCTCTGATAAAGCCAGGAAGCTCTTTTTAAGTTTTACTGGGTTGAACTTTGTTTCTAAAATACTCATAAAAGTCTTCCAAAAGTATGGCTTCTGCCGAATATCTTCTGTGCTCCCTCAAGACTCTGCTTTGGAAACACAAAAGACGGGATTAACTTTTCCCCCTGTTTTCTGTGCAGCTCCTCATTCCCTCCCCAGGCAGTGGATATTTGAATATTTGAGCTGATGCAATGGGGGAAGAACCAAAAAATGCAGAGGAATTATTCCTCTGTGGTCATTTAAAAATATCCTCGATATTCCAGCTACCGATAATTTTTCCAGAAAGGTAAAATCGCATGTATACTAATACAGAACAAACATGTTGAAGATTTTATTCAACTCATTTGTTACTGAAAGAACCAATAAGATATAAAGGTATTAATAAGAAGTCCAAAACCAACCACATGTGTGCACAAGCAGGAGAGCTGAGATGGATGCATTAACATGCTATGGCCTCTCACCTGACAGAATTAACTGCATCTTGGGGCCTCCCTGATGGCAAAAGGGGTTAAGTCTCAGCACTATGAAGCTATCACCAGCCACTGTAACAAGAGTTAGATCCCCCAGCCAGGAGCTGATCCACATGGCACAGCAGACCTGTTTCACCCGCAGTTCTCCTCAGCAATGTATTTCAGCCTGTTCTGCTCCCCACTGTTTCTGGTGAATCCTTTCACACCCCCACACATACCTCTGACCTGTTACTTGTATTCATAAATAAATAAATAAATATTTTTTAAAAAGGAATTAGGGGGCCCTCCCTGGTGGCGCAGCGGGTTAAAGCACAGCACAAAGAAGCTTAAGACACTTCTGCATGAGTTCGATCCCTGCCTGCCCCGGAGGAGATGCACATGGCGAGGCAGACCTCTCCGGACCCGCCCACTGCTCCCCTCAGCAGTGTACTTCGTCGATCTGCCTATTCTGCTCCCCGCTCTGTCTCTGGTGAATCCTCTCACCCTCCGCATCTCTGGCCTGTACCCCAGTTCTGTACAAATAAATAAATAATAAATCTTTAAAAAAAAAAAAGGAATTAGGGGTCTTCCCTGGTGGCACAAGGCCTGTACCCCAGTGCTTGTATGCATAAATAAATTTATATTTTTTAAAAGAATAGGGCCCATCTGGTGGTGCAGTGGTTAAAGCACAGCACTATGAAGCTAGCCACAGTGCATCAGCAGTTCGATCCCCAGCCAGGGAGGTGACCCACATGGTGCAGCAGACCTTTCCCAACCGGCCTGTCGCTCCCCTCAGCAGTGTGCTTCGTTGGTCTGTCTGTTGTGCTCCCTACTCTCTGGTGAATCCTCTCACTGCCCCTGCAGCCCTGGCCAGTACCCCAGTTCTGTATGCATAAATAAGTAAATCCTTAAAAAATAAGTAAATAAATTTAAAAAAGAATCAACTTCATCTTTACTGGAAAGAATGTATCTACATGTCTATAAACAGGAGCCATTTGCAATTGCCATTAATCCTTGTCATATTTTATTCTAGAGAGTTACAAATGATCAAAAATGAAAAACATAGACTGTTTGGAATCAGACAACCCCATAAATGTGGAGTCCCACAGAAAGGATATTTTAGTGGATCCCAGAATCAAGTACTGCAACACAAACTGGGTGCTCTAAAACAACAGAAATTTATTTTCTCTGTTTTGGGGGCCAGAAGCCCAGGGCCAGCCCTTCCCAAGGCTTTAAATGAATACATTTTGTTCTTCTTTATATATATATATATATATATATAATAAAGCATACATAAAGACAAAATTATACTGACAAGACACAATCTCTAATACCTAGGTAAATTTAATGAAACTAATGAATGATCTTCTATATTGTTCATGAAGGCATTAATGAAGAAATCAAAGAAACAACCAAGAAAACAATGACTTTTGCCCACATGTTAACATAAAGTCACTCATCGGTTACCAGAAGCGATATGTTTGGGAAATGCAGTTCTGTCCTTGTGTGGATATTATTCCCACACAGTAACTTTTCCATCTCACTGGCGTAGCAATTCAGGAGGAGCCGGGTCGCGCAGCCCACTAACTGCTCCTGAGGGACGCTGGCCGTGCATGCTTCCGAGGCACAGGGTGGCAGGAGCTGGGGAGTACCTGGCTGATCCTGGCTGATGGAGCAGCTCTCTGCTGGGCACGACAGCGTCTCACATGCTGGCATGTTGCATGCGCTCATCTAACTTCAGACTCAGCCATTATAAATGAAAGCAAATAAAAACCACTTCCCAAATTGTGTCCTTTGTGTTTCACATCCTGGGAGAAACATACTCTTCCTATTCTGGAACAAACTGCTCTTGAGACCCTTGAGGTAGGGTCCCGAGGACACTCCCCGACGAGTGTCCTTAAGACTCTTTCAGAGCATTCATGAGATGGAAACTATTGTAACCTTACTGAGCTATTTCTCTCTTACCTCTCATTTTCTCATGCATATAGAGACAACTAATGACAGGAGACACAGGGAGAGACTGAATACAGATGTGAGAATCCAGATGTCTTCTTACAGCCAGAAATTAAAAGAAATTTGCAGACATAAGATGATACTGCTCTTTTCAAAAATTGTTTTGAAAAGTTATTTTTCATAAAAATATTTAACATGCAATAATCTCATCTTCACTCACTTCAAATAAATAGACATTTTAAATTTCTGGTCTAACTTCATATAAACTGTTAATACTTGTAACACATATAAGCAAAATTTTTGTTGGTATCCTCAATAATTTTTTAAGATTTATTTTTATTTTTTTATGCATAGAAGAACCGGGTATAGGCCACCAGTACCAGGGTGAGAGGATTTACCAGAGACAGAGGGGAGCAGATGTACTGAAACACACTGCTGAGGGGAGCAGCGGGTGGGCCAGGAGAGGTCTGCCGAGCCCTGTGGGTCAGCTCCCTGGCCTTGGGATCGGCTCCTGCTGCAGTGACTAACATAGCTTGATAGTGCTGAGATTTAGTCTCTGCACCACCAAGGAGGCCCAATAGTTTTTGATTTATATGAAGGGGACCAAAAAGGTTGAGAATTGCTGCCTCAGGGGAAAAAACTACTCTTTCCCTTGAATAACAAAACACATGCACAGTTGTGTTTCTCGTTTACTATTCCTCCCAGAATAGTCTCAACCACGCATAGTAATTACAACTTTCAAGCAAAGCAACTTGAAAGCTTCTATTTCACAAAGAAAATTAGAGGGCCATCTAAGAAGACTTGTCTGGCATATGCACATATTTTAACCAGGCAAGCAAAACTGAACACATAAAATAACTTTCTAGAGCCAGACGCACCCCTTGTCTGCCTTCTAACAGTGGCAGAAGTGAACACACGCCTAGGCAGAATGCCCCTGTCCCTCCAACATTCAAATCCTAATGAAGTTCAGTATTTGAAGGTGCGACCGTCAGGACGCAATGAGCCTCAGATGGGGCGCGAGGTGGGGTCTCCTCCATGGGGCTCAGGGACACTGGCAGGTCCAAGAGCAGGTCACTCGGCTCCCAGGTTCCTTACCGGACACCCCTTAGGGCTCTTTCCCTGAAAGTGGGGAGGTGAGCTAACCAGCTGCATGGGCCAGCCACCACCCTCAGCATTACAATGTGACCTCCAAATAACTGTCATAGATTCAGGGAAAGAGCACAGGTAAAGGAGGCAACGTGGCCAGTGAGCAGCGTGGGCCAGTGGGGCAAACACCTGAGTCCAGCTCTGGGACCTCAGCTCTGCCCCAGGAGCTGCAGCTTGGTCTTGGGGAAGGTCCTGTCGCTTGCCCTCCTCCAAGAAGTGAAGGTCACAGTATCTTTCTCACAGGTCTGCTGTGGAAGTCAGCAAGTAATGAGCATTAAGTATGTAGGAGATGCTCAAGAAATAGGTCATTCTTATTAAGGTAAGTTCTAACAAATGCAACAAAGAAGGAAAAGTTAACTCAATGGTTTCAGAAAGAGTACCAGGGAACTATCAGGTAAAGCTTGGAATGGGTATTTTTTTTTTATTTATTTTGATTTATTGATGCATAGAAGAACTCGGGTACAGGCCAGAGGTATGGGGAGGTGAGAGGATTCACCAGAGACAGAGTGGGGAGCAGAACAGGTAGATGGACTGAAATATACTGCTGAGGGGAGCAGCGGGTGGTCAGGAGAGGTCTGCTGTGCCACGTGAGTCAGCTCTGGCGGGGATTGAACTTGTGCTGCAGAGGCTGGCAAAAGCTTAATAGTGCTGAGGCTGAGGTTTAACCCCTGCACTACCAGGGAGGCCCAGACTAGGTTTTTTTTTTAAACTGTTGTATTTCTTTGGACTCACTTTACAAGTAAGAACCAGCTAGTGGCAGGGGAGAGGGAGCTTTTTCCAATATTCCCAGCTCCTCAGCACAAGAGGGTGGTTTAATAAAGCACTGTACTGTGGTATCAAAAAATGATTAAAGATCCATCCTTTGGAGTAACTCTTGTTCTCTGAAGGTGATTATTTATATTTAGGCTATGTTTCTTGTCCTCACTATTATTCTTGCCAATATACAAATGAATTTTATTTGCTAGGGGAGAAAATGGCTTAAGCAGAGTCTCCTTATCCTCATCCCCGCAATGTTGGCACTGTAAGACTATGTAATTTTAGATTCCTTTTGGGATGTCCCTATGTATATAAAATAAATGCAAATTTAAGATTGCAGATTTCTCCTGTGAGACTAGGGCAGCTGGAATCATGATGGTTTGCAGCTATTCTAATTCCAAGAGTAGACAAATGTTTATTTCATTTTTATTGCCTTTTTTGATCCATTTAAGCTTTGAAATTAAAAATAAAAGCAGTGGGGGAAAAGTGTCTTAGGCCAGAAGGGATGATTTGAATTTTTGGAATGCTCGTCAACATTTCAGGAGGAGTGGTAAGCCACTGGCATTGATGTTTTTGACTTGAGCAGCACACCCCGAGGCTCCTTGGGTCCCCTCTGCTGTGCCTTAGTGTTGAGCTGGGTGGCCATTGATTTGGGGTCTGGTTGTTCTAATGAGGAGTGTCATAATCTTATATACTTCACGTTGTTCAGTAACCATTTGCTGAGTAAATGATTAATAACAATATGTTAACTGTCTGCTATATATGCCAGGCAGTGCTCTTTATATGCATCTCCTTATGCAACTTCCACCACAAGGCTAAAGGGATATATTACCACTCTTGCGATATATTTTCCCAAGATCAAGTATCCAGAAAAATTGAGCAAGAATTCCAGTCTAGGGTTATAGGACTGCAAGTGTTGTTCTCTTTCTACTTTGCAGGAAAGAGACCTTAGGTTAAAACTATAATTAAAAGTCAAGTCCTGGCTGGAAAAGATCATGCTTAGTGAGATAAGCCAGAAAGAGAAAGAAAAATACCGGATGGTTTCACTCATAGCAGGAGTATAACGGACCAGGCGAGAAAATAACAAAAATAATGAACAACCATAGACCAGAGACATTATGTGGGGGTGGAGTGGGGAATGGGATCAAAAACGGGGGGGGGGAAGGGAGGGAAATGCACGGGACTATGGTGGTGGCACAGGGGTGATTTGGTGATGGGAAACCCGTGGGGATTACAGTTGTGATGAAAAAAAAAATGTGAAAAATGATGTAAAAATAAACTTTTTAATAAAAAAATTAAAAAAAAAAGTCAAGTCCTGAGGGGTATAACAACCTCAGGCTTGGTTGCTGGCCTCATCAGTGTCCCAGAAGGCAGATCTTTTCAGACCAGAGGGAGTAAAGAAGCAGATCAAATTTGTGGTCCTCTAGATGCTGCAGTAAACGCTTGCTGCCACTAGAGGGCCCCCTCCCCCAGGCAAAGGCGCAGCCTCGCTAGCGCGAAGTAGCTAGAGGGCCTAATGGCAATAGCCGGGAGCGGTCCCTGGACTCCGCCGCACCACCCCGACGCTCAACCCGTCCTTTTTGCCGGAATCCGTGGGTCAATGCAGAGCCTGTACAGCCCGGCTAATCCAAAAGCAGTGCCCCAGGCTGGAGCAGCGAGGAAAGGATGAGCCTCATCCTTCCCCTCAGGTTTTCACAGCTGCACCCGGAGCTCCCCGGGTGGGAGATCCTTTGGGGTGCACGCTTAAGCGCCTTTGAAGGCTCCCCGCTTAAACTCACGCTGCGGGCGGGGGAGGGGAGGAGGAGAAGTAAACATTCCTCCCGGAGACTCGACGGGGATAACCCAGAAACACCTCCAGAGGCCACTCTGGGCTGGGCTGGGCCGGGCCCTCGCGCGCCACGAAGGACCGCAGAGGAAGTGACCCACGGCCACCTCGCTTCGGAGGGGCCAGCAGACCTGCGCCCAGGTAGGTTCTGCAGAGACAGGGAGAGAGGAGCCTCCCAAGTATTAAAGCGCCGTTCTGTTCGAAACTATCCCACCGAGAGGACCACCCAGGGAACTCCCCCACCCTCACCCCTGCCCAGAGCCCGGGAGGGCGGAGGCCTCTGCCACAGCCCGAGGGGCTCCGTCTAGAGGTGCGTCTAGGGGTGAGGACTCTACATCTAGGTCTCTCAGTCTCAGTGACAATGCCGGGGGGCGCCTCGAGTGAAAGGGGCCCGTTACTTCGCCCTGCCTAATCTATTGCCGCAACCACATCAAACAAGACGCACGGAAAGGCTCGAGGGGCACCAGGAGGAACTGCCCGGCGCGGTGGTTCTCTCTTCGGTTTTTGTCAGTTACGCCTGTATTTAAAACGCGAGGGGGGCGAGATGCAAACTGAGTTTGTCAGACATTTCCAGAAGCTTCACGAGTCCCTGAAAGGAGGTGCGAGAAACAGGACAGCCGAAGGGGTCGGAGCTTTGGGCGGAGAAGCCCTAGCGCCTCGCCGCTAGCGGACTGATTTCGGGTTCGAGCCCCGCGACGGGGCAGGTACAAACTGAAGGGGCCCCGAACGGGCCGTCCACTTTGTGCGTGGGAACGTTTTCTCACAACCAACGCGCCCCCCCCCGGCCCCCTCAGACGAGGAGCGCTCCGAGGCGTCGCACTGGGTGTCGGTGGGAACCAAGCAGCCCCGAGCCGCCCCGCCACGCAGGGCAGGCGGGCAGCAGCCGGGCAGCGGCAGCGGGGCATTGTCTCAGCCCCTGGGGTGGGGTCCTGCAGGGGGAGGGGAGGCGGTGTGTCCCCGGGACCCGCCCTCTGGCCCTCCCTGGGGATCCCTGCCTCCGCGCGGCCGAGCTCCCGGCTTTGTGAAGTGTTGCGAGTCACCATGGAGACCCAAAGGAATGCGGAGACCCCGGCGAGGGGAGTCGGCCGGGTCCCCTGCGGCGCCCTCCGCCCCTCTCGGACCCCAGCCTGCAGCAGGGCCTGTCGGGAGTTGTAGTCCCCAGGCCGCGGCCGCGCGCGGCGCGGAGGATGCGGGGCGCTGCCTGTCCCCGCCTTCCCCTAACCTGCTAGCGCGAAGTGGGGAGCACTGGGGAGGAGCCATCCGATTGGTGATTGGCGGAGGCCGCCTCAACCCCCACCCACGCCCCTCCCCCGCGCTCGTCTACGGACTCCAGCGCTCGGCGCGCCAAGGCGGCGATCGAGCGAGCGAGCGAGCGAGCGCGCGTGCAGCCGCCGCCGCCCCGAGCACCCGCAGCTCCCGCGCCGCGGTGAGACTGGAGGCACCGAGGACCGAGGACACTGGCAACCGCAGCTTCCCGGAGGAGTGGGTGATGGCGGGGCGGGCGGTGGGCTTATCCTCCCAAGGCTGAGACACCCGCCTCACGCCCTCTGTTTCTCTGAGAGGCGCACAAAAGGGCGGGGATCGCGGTGCGCCTCCCGGCCCCGCTGCCAGAAAACAGGGCGGGAGGTGTGGTCGGGATTACGGGCGGCCATCGGGGCTAAAGCGGGGTCCGCATCCGCTCCTCTTTGTAAGCCCAAAGAGGGCGGCGTGATGCCTCGCTCTCACTAGGTGTTTAATGTGTGTTCGTGGGAATTGCCAAGATTTGGGGTGAGGAAGGGGTTGCTGGAAGGGATTTCACCCCTTGCAAACAGTGGGTGCCCAGCCTCGCTCGTCGAGGCGCAATGGATGGCTCGAAGGCTGGTCGGGGCTTCCCCTGTGCGGGTCCGTCCTGCCCGAGTCCCTAGATCAGAGCTGTCCCGGGCACCCACCCGCCGCCCGCACACACACTGTCTCGCCCCCGCGTTGGGATCGGCCCCGCCTAGGCCTGACTCGGCGACCGGTGCCATCGGGCCGGCCGACGCGGCGGGCGGCCGCGGGAGGGCTCGCCCGCCGCCTCCGCGGCACCTGCCTGAACCACAAAGGCCGCCTGCTGCAGCCCGGCGGGAGCGGGCTTCGAGCGGAGCCCCTTTGCTGGAGCTGCGCGGGAGCCCCCCCAAAATCGGTGCTGGGTAGGCGAGAGGCGTCGACGCCCCAGGCCTGGGGAGAAGCCAGGAGTCCTGACTGGGATGTGGGGAGCGGGGGTGGGGGAGGCAGGGGCGAGGCCTCGGTTTGAGCAAAGATGGGGAGATGGGGAAAGCTGGGTGGGGACAGGTGACTGGGCCTGGGAGGAGGGGGAAGTGGAGACGCAGGTTTGGGGAGGAAAGGGGTGGGGGCGGGAGGCGGGTCAGAGATGCGAGGGAAGGAGCTGGATGCAGGTGGCGCGCAGCGAGGCTGGGGCTGAGGAAGAATGAGCTGAGGAGGGGAGACGCGGGAGGGTGGAGACCGCCTGGGTCTGGGGGACGGTCGACGCGAGGGGTGGGGCGTCCCCGGGGAGGGAGGTCCCTGGGGAAGGGAGGGGCCGCAGCTGGGAGGCGGGTCTCCGTGCGGCCACCCTCGGCCCGGGCTCGCGGCTCCGCGGTGCAGGTGGCTGGCGGGCGTGGCCCTGGGCCCGGTGAGCGCCCCTGGGTGGCGGGCCCGGCTCTGGGATGGGGTGCCCGCGAGGAGCTTTGTCTCGCGGCTGAGTCGCGCGCCGCAGGCACACCCTTTTCTTGGCGGCGCTGAAAGGCTCGGTCCGGCGGCGGAGGCTGCCGGGGAGGCGGAATGCGGGTCGTCTCCCACAGGGGTGTCCAGAGAACAATAGCGAACGCTGGTTTTCCCTCGGCAACCAACTGGGCTCCCCAGAACTCAAGCGCATGGTTTTCTGGAACAGAAAATGCTCTCGGAGCGGTCTCGGAGCACGGTGCAACTCTTGGGGTTTGTGTGGGGGACCCCCAGCCCCGTGGTTAAATCTGGTTGGAATCGCGCGTCCCCTCTAAACTATGGGGCGGGTGAGAGTCCCCCGCCCCGGGCTTTGCTGCCTTCTGTCTGCCGCGCGGCCGCCAGCCCCAGGCTGTTGCCCAGCAGCCGAGACGTGGCGTGGCGACCCGGGGGTCGTGTCGGTGCTGAGCAGGCTCTCGGAGCTGCCGGCTTTGTCTGCCCAGATGGCCCGCATCGAAGGTCGGCGGTGTGTTCTTAGAGGGAGCAGTCAGGGCTGGTGCCGGTGCGGTAAAATCGGGGGAAGTGGTCTTGGATACTCTCCGCCAAGGGTGTGACTCCCGGTCTTAGAGCGGCCGCGGCCGCCGGGGAGCCAGGGTGTTCCTCTCCCGGTGACCACACCCAAGCCAGCGCCTGCATCCTTTGCACATGTCGCCAGTATTGTCTGTGACCTCAAACGGGACTGCTTTGAGATAGGAGGTGGCCGCCTGCCCGTGGGAGAGCAGATGAACAGAACTGGAAACAAAATAGGGATTCCACAGAGCCCCCGTGCGCTCTTCTTGCTGCCTAGCTAAGCACCTGGCTTTGCCACCTGCAAGGTCTCGCTCGACATGACAGCTGAAAGCTAAAATTTTGATTCCTTTGATGATCATTTTGCTAATATTAAAGGTGATTCCTAGCATAAGGTGCATACTTTGAAACTGCCATTCATTCAGAAAAAAAGAAAAAGAAAAGGCGAGGCAGAGCATTTTTACCCGAGGAGGGGAAGAAGCCTGACTGTGTGTGGCAGCATGGCAGCACCTATTGGCAGGACTTACTCTTGCCAGTAGTTAACTGGTGAAGCTGTTGGCCCTTAACTAGCATGAAACCAGGCTGTTCTTTCTCAACCAGGTTGATGCTTAAGGTGAGGGCCGTGATGTGACGTCACCTCTTGCCCAGAAGTGTGGTGGTGGCCAAGGCTCAGGCCCCTCATCTGGGCTGTCCCCAGTGACTCCAGGGAAGCAGCTGGAGGCTCCACCCACCCCTCCCCCCCATTTAAAGAACGGGGCACTGAGGAGGGCCTCCCCGAATTACACAACTGGTGACCAAAGACTAGAATGTTGCTCACTGGGCGCCTTTAACTGAATTAGATTTCTCTCTCTGGACAGGTGAAACCGGGAATCGCAATGCTAGAAGCCGGCAGGCTCACACTGGAGGTTTTTCTTTTGAAAGACCCTGTGGGAAATGTGCCTTCATGTCACATCCAAGGGGGTCAGCTTCACGAGGGAATGCTTGGTTGGTTTATTCTGGACTTAGCGCATCATCCTACGAAAGTGCTGTGTGAACATCCAGGGTCTCTTTTTCTCACAGTGGGGAGCCCACAGAGGCATCCTCCAACTACTACCTGTGAAAATGTCTGGGGTGAGAACCCAGAGTGGAGTGGCAGGAACTCCAGAGAAGGGCTTTTGGGTACCCACAGTTCTGGGCTGCCTATCTTATCTCCCACTTCCCTGAGCTTGGGGACCTCAGCTGGGTGTACAAAAGATGCCCTCAGTATATAAAGACCTGGCCATTTTCAGCGTCACACCCCCAAGATGCAGGGGTGAGCCAAGCCAGTTTCAATATTCTTTAAGTGCCACTTGTTTCTGGAAAATGCTGCACGGCAAGGCCAGTCTAAAATTCGGTTCAGGCTTCATCTGTGGCGGCTGCTCCTCTCTGTCCTCCTTATATTAGGGACTGCGGGGCAACGCCCCTCCCTCCCAGTGCCTCTGACCCAGCGGTCAGTGGGGTGCTACATTAGTTCCAGGGAGCTGTCTAGGTCAGAGGCCGCACAACTGTGGACACATCTCTGGGGTAAATTAGGATTTAGATAAACATTGAGAGCCAGGAAAGGCCGTATTAGGAAAGAGCATCTAAGACCCGGGCCATCTTCCTAGTATAAAAATTAACCAACTTGTGATAGAATATAATCCTGCTCAGCCATTTTTGTTTTCTGAGCTTTAAGAAAATAGTTTAGAAAAGTCTGCTAAGCCTTAGTCCACAGACTGTTGGAAAATAACAGAATCTCCCTGACAGTGTGGAAACCATAGAGAGAAAGAAGTTGGTGTAATTGGCGTCAAGTGAGAATAACAATATGTTTTGATTTTAGTGCTGGTGAATAAAAGAGAAATGATCTAGATTATTTCTAGATCATCTTACCTTACATTTTCATAAGAACACAAGCTTCAAATATTATAGATGCATCATTCATGAATTTTGATGTTTATGTGTAAAGGCAGACATAAATTATAGGTTTTTAGAAAAGACATTTATGAAGGGATATTGTTTATGATTTCTTCTATCCCGATCTTTGAAACTTGTTTAATTTAAAATAAACAGATGGAACCATGGCATTCCCTGAACCCCTCATGCCCTGCCGCTAACCACAACCTAGTTGCATTCTTGCATCCCCATCTCTTTCTGCCCAAACCTCTTCCTCACAATCTGGCCTCAGAGACAGTGTTCACGGGAGGCATACATAGCCTGGCCTGAGCCAGAAAGCCTGGGTCTGAAGCCCAGCTCAACCCGTTTCTCTTGGGGCTCATTCTGTCCAGCGAGGATTCCTTGACGCAGCAGAGGCCTGAGAGCCGTGTCTTCACTTAGTGTCAATAAATTAATTATCACCATCATTATATTCCACCCCCCTCCAGAATGTGTGTCTGCAAAAACAACATTTTTATTCTCCATTGAAGCTTTTATTGCTTGGGGCCAGGGCAGGCCCTTTGGGATGACAGAGAATGGCGAGGACCCTTTCTAAGGCTTCCACCCTTGCAAGTAGGGGGGTAGCTCTGTGGGAATAGCTGAATCGGGCCTCTCTCAGCACAGCTGTTTTCAGCAGCTGAGAACTTGCAGGGTTAGGAATGTTCCAGAAGTGCTCTGAACTCGCTGGCCTGAGTCCTCCTGCATGTGGGGTTGGCCTGGAGTCTCACCCCACTCCTGCTTCATCGAAGGGCAACTGTGGCTAATGAAATGCTGTCCCGAGACTGTTCTGTTCTTGGTGTGGGAAAGAGCAAGCACGTTTGGTTGATGGCAAATTGTTGGGAATTAAAATATCTCAAGTTTTACAGCTGAGAAATAAGCCTGGCACCACAGAATTATTTATTTATCAAACCCTTTCAAAGCACTTATTCGGTAGTCAGGGTGGGTCCAGCTCCTGAGTTAAGTAGTTATTATCCCCGTTTTATGGTTGAGACATAGAGGGACAGAAATTGCCCAGCTCGTAAAATGGCAGAGCCAGAATCTATTAGGGTTCACAAGCAGGGTTCCCCCCACAGAAACTGAACCAATACGGGTTGACTTAATGATGGGGTTGGCAAGTCTGGTGTGCAGGAGCTGATATGGTCAGGTAGATATTCTCCTTCCTCAGAAAAATCTGTTTTTCTTTGGAGCCTTTTCTATTGATTGAGGCCTGCCCACACCACTAAGAAAATCTCCTTAGTCAACTGACTGTACATATTAACCCTCTACAGAAAACATTCCCAGCAACACTTACGGACGAGGGTTTAACTGACTAACTGTGTGAGACAGTCTGGCTAAGATGGCACAGAACCCTACCTATGCCGGGATGCTTTCAAACGCTACGCACACCAAGACCCTTATTTGTTGAGAGGAAGGTTTACAATAAACTGAAGAATTTAGCCATGGGGCTATCCTGTTACAAAATTGTGGCATACTTAAAATAGAATTTGGACTTTATTCATCGTTGTATCTTCTGGCACAAAATATTGCTCAGGGTAAGTGTTCAGCAGATAATACGGAAAGAATGGCTGACGGAATGATTTAGGTGATATTTCACAGGACTTTCCAGCCACCTAAGACCACCGACTCCTCATTTAAATTTAAAGTCATTTGACCCAACTGAGGCTGAGGGTTAATGAATGACTAGATTCTCTCGAAATCAGGAGAATTTCTGCTTTCTGAATGAACATGTCACCTCTCACCCCCAGCATCTGTCCATTTTCTCTGGCTCACCAACGTTCTTTGGGTCTCTCACTACCCCGACTTCTTGTGAGTGTGAATCCCACATGTTAGCAGTGTCCCATACCGGCCACACATCTTTGTGTCACTTCTGTGTCAATTTACAGCAGCCCCTTTGTTGATGTCAAGTCTGCCTGGGCTCGCTCTGATTTCTCAGGCCCTGAGTCTTTATTCTCCCTGCTTTTGTCTGAGCCTGTCCTTCCCTTCCTTTGTCACTCTCCAGGGACTGAGTCTCTGGTGGGGAAGTCGCCTCCTTCCTCACTTGGACGCTTCAACCAAACTTCTGTCTTTGTGGATCAATGTGTTCCTGCTATAAAACTGAAAAGCAGCCCCCAGTCTTAAATTTAGTGTCCCTTTGCTTGTTTTCAACACTTGTGGAACACAACTTGAAGGAAGTTTGTACACAATACACATAGAAAAATGGGTGACTTTTGGGGGATGGATGTGGGTGTATTTTTAAAATATTTTTACTTTGGTGAATATTTACATTTTAATGAAGTCTATACAGAAAAGCATACAAACCCAAGTGTCTAGTTGAATTTTCACAAACCAAACATATCCACGTACTAGGCACCAGGTCAAGAAACGACCAGTGACCAGAGCCCCTCCTCACCCCCAGTCCTGCTGACCCTCCAAGGTCATTGTCCACTGTCCTGACTCCAACAGCTCAGATCTGCTTTGCTTCTTTTGAAATTGTTACAGATGGAGCCAGAGATGGTCCAGCCTTTCAAAAGTGGCTTCTTTTGCTCAGTGTTGTGGTGGTTGCGTTTGCTTTGCTAATTTTCTCATTTTCATCATTATATAGCATTCCATTGTGTGACTAAACCAGAATTTATTTACCCCTTAAGTTGTCAGTGGGCATCTGGGTAGTTTCCAGCAGGCTCTGCTGAACAGTGCTGCAGTGAACACATGAGTCTGGGTCTTTTGTGAATATAGGTCCGTTTCTATGTTCTTAGGAGTGAAGTAACTGAGTCAGGTCTAGTAGATTGTGTCAAGAGGATGAAAGGTTAAATGAAAACAAACAAACAAAAGAGGCAAGAGATAAGCAATTCTGTGATCAATCCCTAAAGGCTGTTAGAATATTGGAAGTTGTTTTCAAACTTATTCTTCAGCAAAAATAGAACTGTATACCATAGTAGCCCATCAGTTGAAAAAAAGTTAGGTTAGTTTTCCGGAATTATCTAAAAGCAACCTTGACTGGCTGAAAGGAAGGTTTTACAGTTCATGATGGTGCTTCAGCTTTGGTCTTGCGATAGAACCTTCCCTGCTCCTGTTCCGAAGGGAAAGGTGAGGGTCAAGTTATAATGGCAGCATTGTGCCAATGATCATTCTGGACAGGTCCAGACAACCTTGGGCAAGATTAACCAGTGATTTTTATTCTTTTAACTATTTTGTACATCTGTTGGTCAAATAGCAATCTTGAATTTGGTTTCTGTGGCCTAAAATATTCTTCAAAAGGTGTCAGCTTATGGCTTTCCTGGTGGCGCAGGGGTTAAAGTCTCTGTGGTCATAGCACTATTAAGCTATCACCAGGCACTGCAGCACAAATTCTGTCCCTGGCCAGGGAGGTGACCCAATGGCACAGCAGACTTCTCCTATCTCACTCGCTGCTCCCCTCAACAGTGTACTTCAGTCAGTCTGCCTGTTCTGTTCCCTACTCTGTCTCTGGTGAATCCTTTTACCACCACCCCCAACCTCTGGCCTCTACCCCAGTTCTTACATGCATAAATAAATACATCTTAAAAAAAATTAGACTCTAACAAAAAACCCATCATTGGAAAACTAACTACATTTTAATGCATCCTGTATAATAGCAGAGAAATACTATATAGCCATTAAAAAGGCAGATTATCGCTATTCTGATCTAAAATAATCCCCAGCCTATATCATTGAATAGGAAGAAAGGCAGAGCAATATTCGGTGCATGCTGCCATTTATATAATGCACGGCATATACATATATGCTTAACATGCATTAACTCCCCATGCTTAGAGACAACAAAGTCTACCATGGTGCTTGTCTGTGAGCGAGGGGCCTGGGGAAAATTTGATCAGTTTTATAGTTTTAAGAGTTTATCCTGTGTGTCATTTTCCTATTTAAACGATAATAACAATAAATTGGCAGCCCTGGCTGGCTCTGGCTCACCCTGTGAAGCACTCAGAAAACTTTCAAAGATTGCAGTTCTTAAGTGGACCCCCAGAGGGAGGACCCCTACTAAGACAGGAGCTTGCAGAGTGGGGCTTGGCAGACACAGAATGCGCAGCCCATTCTAAAAAGAAAATTCCTGGGGCCAAAAAAGGCGGGGAGGGAGTTCCTTCATTGTTGTTGTTTACCACCCACCCTTTTTGGTTTTTTCCGTTTTGGTTGGTTCGGGAAACTTTGTTTTCGTTTTTGGGGCCCGGCGGCCCCTTGGGCCCTTGGGTTTTTGGGTTGTTGGTTTTGTTCTTCCTTTCCTTCTTCCTTGGGGGGACCGGTTTTTTGTTGGGACCCCGCCCGTTGGTTCTTCTTGGGCTTTGGGTTGGGGAGGGCCTTTCCTTCGTTTTTTTTCTTTTCCCGGCGTGGGGGCTTGGGGGCAAATTTAACTGTCAGACTGCTGTCAGCGCAGAGAGTATCTGGTCTGGGGTGATAGGTCAGGAAGCCTCTGACTCCCCCCTAGAGCTAGTTACCTCACGTAGCATGTTCTTTCCACTCTGCCTTGCACGTGTTTTCTCTCTAAGGGGTGTGAAGCTGCACTGTGGAGTATGTTCTTCATGACCCAGCTCTTTGGGTTCACCCCTTGGTATAATCCCCTCTTTGAGTTTGGGTAAGGATTTGTAACTTTTGACCAACAGGAAATGGCAGAGGGGGCGAGATGTGACTCCCCACTGTGGCATGTGCCATCAGCTAGCAGACTAGTCCTAGAGACCCCCTACTGTTTAAAGAAGGTGGGTGGCTGTATTGGGAAACTGCACTTGGCAAGAAACCAGATGGCCCTGGTCAGTCTCCAGGTGGGGACGCAGCCTGGCAGACTGAGCAGAGAACCCAGGGCTGTGGCCCGCCAGAAAGTGCCAAGCAGTGGATGCTATGTTGTTTAAGCCTCTAGGTTTATGGCCGTTTGCTCCACAGCATAGCAAAGCCTCTTTCCTGTTTGCACGGCTCCTGCCCCGGGAACCCACTGCTTTCATTGTCTTCTCTTCCACAGTCTGGGCGCCTCCTTCCCTCTGCTCACCCCAGCTTCTGCTGGATAAGGGTGGAGAGTGTCAGAATGATGAAGTCACAGGACACCTGCAGCTCCAGTTTCTGTGGCAGAGCTTGGGCAGAGGGCACAGAGCGAGAGGCCTGCTGGGACTGGGAGGGTTACTAGGAAGCAGGTATGGGGTGGTCAGCGCCCAGCTGTGTGGCTCAGTGTACGCGGCCTATGCAGGAGGCCTCACCTGCCCCGGCTGTGTTGTGTGTTGTGTGGGTGGTGGATAGGGCTCAGGTGGAAGACACGCTCCCCTCTTAGAAATACTGGGGTAGCAGCTGGCTCCAGTACTCCCAGGCCTTTCTCCACAGACGGAGGAGCTATGTCCCCCGCCCCCACTGACCAACTGCATTTCCTCTCGCTCAGAGCCCACCAGGGAGTCCTTCAGTTTCACAGCTGCACTGCCTTTAGCCCACTCACCCCTCAGTGCTCAGTTGCTCTGCACTAATCTCCTTCCTGCCCTTCGCCCCAGCTCTGACATGGGCTAGAGTCACCTCCAGAAGCATCAACAGGCTCTGAGCCCCCACCCCGGGCCCCGATGTGAGAGGGCAGCTCTCACCATTCTGAGGGCACCTAGATGATTTTCCATCTGCAAAGCAGGTAGAAAACCCACAGTGGGGCTATTTGAGTGCATGATTAAAGGGGAAGACGGCAAGAGTTCTCGGCACTTCTGCCGCTAAGCAGCCGCATGCAATGACTGGGGCAGGGTGCAGGCGAGAGAATAACCCTGGATGCTAGGATGCCCCAGAGGTTTAGGGCAGGATTGGGGGAGAGGGCGTTCAGGCAGAGGGGTGGGTGTGAAACTGCCTGGGGAAGCGTCCGGCCGGGGAGCCTCGGGCAGGAGGGAACAGACAGCGAAGGGGGTAGGGAGCAGCTGAAGGCACCCCCACCCCCTGCCTCCCTGCTTTTTCCTTCTGGGGGGGGGTATGTGTTTAGGGGAGAAACAGTGGGTGGGGGATGAGGCCTTGACTTATCTGTGTGAACTTGGACAGACTCCAGGCCACACTCAGCGGCTTCTCTTTCCTCATGAGAATCAGTGATAATACAAGGGCAAGGTTAGAAATTGTGTGCGTGTGAGTGAAGTCATGTGCAGAAATGCAGTGCTCTTTTTCTCCTTTTAACATGGTTTGAACATCTTTCGTTCCTCCTGCTGAGGGAGCCTGAAGACCCTTGTTCCCATCCTTCACACTCCAAACAGCCAAAAAAATAGCTCAGGAAATGCCGTCTTTCCTCTAAATTGTAGAACTCTCTGTTCTCAGTTAAGATAGGTAGGCTTGGGGTTTTGCGTTTTGTTTGTGGTGGGCTGGGGGTTGTGCCCGTTTTATTGTGTTAAGACTGAACAGTGGAGGGCTGGCCCATGGAATAACCCTACAGGTGGAAAACCAGTCAGGAGCGTGGGAACCGGCACAGGGCATCTCTGTGTGGCACCTATGCCACCTCTAACACAGGACCCTCGCCCTCTGGTGTTGCAGCCTGAAGGCTAGAGGAGAGGGAGAGACCTGATATTCTAGAAGGCACTGTGGTGAGGGCACCAACAGGGTTAGGAGCCTACTAAGTGAAGGACACGTGGGTGGCCAGGCAGAAGGTAACCCCCCAGCAGCCTGTAAAGCCCGCAGAGGTGAGAGGGAGTGCCAGAGGGCATCCTGGGTGCCTTTGCACCCTCGAAATCCGTGTGACACCAGGCCGGCCCGTCATTGCCCTCCGATGCTGTGATGCACGCCTGGCACCTTGCGTGGCCCCTGGCAGGGACTTGGCTCGTGTGCTGCCCTCAAGGGGTAGACAGGGAGAGTTTTGGCTGCATTGGAAATGATCTGATAGGTAATACATAGTCACAGTAAAAACTTCAAACTATTTAAATGGACCAGAGAGGAAGTAAAAGCCCTGGAATCCCACAAGCTGAAGGGACCACCATTAGCATTTTGGGTGGCAGCTTCTCATTCTGTAGGCACGCATGTAACCATACGCGTCCACTCTGTTTTACTTGTTGGCATTTTTTTCGTTAACAAAAATTAGACTTTCCCCTCCCTGTCCCATTTCCTCTCTTTTCGGTTTCTCTTCTCCACCTCTTCACTCTCAAGGAACAGTGTAAATAAATGGACTTCTACCCACATTTTACTCCACATGTGTTACTGTGTATGAATATACATATACATATATATACACACACACATAATTTTTTGATAATATAATAGTTTATTTTTACATCATTTTGTGCCTTTTTCTATCTCAGTTGTAATCCCCATGAGCTTCCCACCACCAGTTCGCCCGTGTGCTATCACCAGTCTAGTGCACTTCCCCTCCCCCATTTTAATGCCAATCCCCACTCTACCCCTGTAAAATGTCTCTGGTATATAGTTGTTCATTATAAT
>NW_004567121.1:27142021-27151803 GCF_000260355.1 Condylura cristata | reverse complement strand
CTCCACATCCTCGCCAACATTTGTCATTGCTAGTTGTTTTAAGATGTGTCATTCTTACTGGTGTGAGGTAGTATCTCATTGACACACATAAATTTTTAAAGGATGTTTATTTATTTATGCTTACAAGAACTGGGGTCTAAGCCAGAGATACAGGGGATAAGAGGATTCACCAGAGGCAGAGCTGGGAGTAGAGCAGGCAGATCTACTGAAATACACTGATGAGGGGAGCAGAAGGAGAGACAGGAGAGGTCTGCTGTGCCTCGTGGGTCAGCTTCCTGACTGGGAATCGACTTGAGCTGCAGTGGCTGGCAATAGCTTGATAGTCCTGCTCCACCAGGGAGGCCCCCTTTTCAGGTCTCAGTTTCCTAGCAGATGGGCCGTTCTCTGTGTGAGAATATCATGAATATATATATTGGATTTCCATTTTGGTGAAATGCATCATTTCTGCTACTTGCCTTGGAAGAACCTTTAAGCCAGTTGGTATAGATCTAGGTATATGGTAGGAGGCGATATGATACAATATTGTTTGGTGTGGGTATTGGGTAATACAGAAGAATTATGTATTTGGCCTTTACCCCCAGATTTCCTAAAACCCCTGTAATTTCCTGAGTGACAGGTGAGAGGATTGAGTGACAGGTGAGAGGAACATTGCACAATATTCATAGCAAGCCCCCTTCCACTGTACCTGAGTTCATGCTAATGAGGTGACGATGGAGCTTGGGGGCTGGTTGCTAGGGGAGCCAAGTAAGTGATTGAAGGTTTGGAACCTTCAGCCCCACACCCTTTCCCACCTCCACAGAGCAGAAAGGGGGCTGGTTAATCACCTCTGGACCTCCAAAAAAGCCCTAAACAAAGGATTCTGGAGCACGCCCAAGCTGGGAGCACTTGGATCACAGGGAAGTGGCTGAGAGAGAGCGATGCACCCAGAGGGGGTGGAAGCTCTGCCCTCCCCTTACCCTGCAGATGTTCCCATGGCTGCTTTGGCTTGTACCCACTCAGTCAGTACACAGTGCAGAGCTTTGTGAGCTGTGCTAGCGAATCACTGTCAGGGTTGCATCGTGGCAACCCTGACTGCAGCCTGGGACTCTGAGCTGCCTGCAGTGGGAGCAGCCTTGGGGGACTGGGCTCCTAGCCTGGGGGCCTGCACTGACTCTGGGTAGAGTAGTGTTGAGTAGAGACAGCCTTTCTTTAGCTAATGCACAGGCTTCTCAAACTCTCCCTGTGGGTGGACAGTTGTCTCCAGCTCCACGCTTGTCTTTTGGCCTGCTGGCCTGAGGGGCAGGAGCGCCCCTGTGTGTCTCCCTGCTTCCATTTCTGTGGCTGGAGTCCTAGGAGGGGAATTGCTGGTGAGATCTTTTTGAAATTTTAACAGTTTGCAGACTTTTCCAGAAAGGAGTGATAGTTGACATTTCCTTCAGTGAGGCCCTCACCATCACTCCCAGCCCACACCCCTCTTCCCCCAAGTCTTGCCAGGGCCAGGTTGCACCTCAGAATTTTTGCGAGTCTGATTCCCAGTTCGAATGCCATGAAGCGGAGGCCACTGTTCTCTGCTCTGCATTTCCTGATGGCTGTCGGGCATCTGGACGGGCTCGTCTGTCACTCGCTGGGATCCTGTGTCCCCCTTCTCTTGACTGTCATGTTCTGTGGGTTTGTAAGAGCTCACAGCCTCAATGCATTGCACACGTGATCCCAGGCTAGTTGTTGCTTGCCACCTGACCTTATTTCTGTATCATTTACTACAATTATTATTTTTTAAATTTTATAAAGTCAGAAGTTTCTTTTCTGGTGTTCCAAGTGGAGTTAAGAGGGGTTCACCTACTCCTGAGCTGTACATGTGGCTTCCTGGCTTTCTTCTAATACTTTGTATTGTTTTATGTTTTACACTTAAATAAATTCCAAACAAATGAAAGATTTGTGTATGTGCTATAAGAGAGAGAATAACAACCTTACTTTCTTCCACACAAATATCCACTGATGCCAGCCCCATTTATTAAGTGAGTCATTTTCCCCTGATAAATTAAAAGGTCACTTTTGTCAGGTTCAATGGGTGTCTGCTAACAAGCAGCTTATTCTGCTCCAGTCATCCTTTTGTCTGATCATATATGGATGCTACATAGTGTTAATGATTGTAATTGTTGTCATTTCATAAAGCATCTTTGGATACTACAGAATTCTTTCTCGTGATTTCCTTGACTCTTCTGAATTCCATCATTATCCACTTCAGAATAAACCCACTGTGACTTCCAATAGGAATTGGATGGCATTTATATATTACTTTCGAGAGAACTGGCATTTATGATATTAGCTCTTCCATCTAAGAGTGTATTTGTTCCATTTTGCTTAGATCCTGTTTTATGTGTATACTTTGGAAAGTTCTGTAAGAATCTGGGACTTAGTTTTGTGTGTGAGTAAAGCTGTGTTTAGTTAATTCACGTACTGTAAAATTCACTCATTGTCAATGTACGATTCACCGATTATTTGTGTAATTTAAGAGGTGTGCAGCCACTGTGCCATCTAACTTTAGAAAATCTCCATCACCCCAAAAAGACAACACACCCATCTGCGGTCACTCCCCACTCCCGCCTCTAGCTGGAGGCTGCCAGTAAAGATAATAGATCAAAAGAAAGTCTTTTTAGACTGTCTTTTCGGAGTTGTTCTTAGTGTTTCAGTCTTGATGCTCAAGTGTTTCCACTACCGTAAGACATTTTTTTCCTGTTTCTATTCCTAGCTGTCTGACTGCTAGAATAGGACAAAAAAAAAATTATTATATTTGTAATCTCTTAGTTTACCGATTTTTCTCAGGCTTTCTGGGCACACAGTCGTAACAAAATTTCTCTTTTCCATGTTTATGCAGAGGATTCCTTTCTCTCACTGCATTCTCTTATTCTTTCAGGTCACTTATTGCAAAAGCGGCAAACACTTTAATAATTGTGATCACAGACAACATTCCTGCTTTATGCCTGATGACAGAGACTGTAATTTGCCATCAAAATGCATTATTGGCAGCCTTGTTGCACTGGTCCAAACGCAGGAACACACAGCCAGTCCAGTCTCTGGCCAAGTGTGCGTGCTCTGAGTCATCCTCAGAGCCCGCCTTCCATTTTCACATTCTACTGTCCATGCGATTGATTACTTAGCAGTTTTCTTTAGATTTGACCCTTTCACATTTTTAAAGGACACACAGCAACACCACTAATGGAAACAGATAGTAACTAGGAAAAATATAATAAGAAAATTACAATAAGAACAATGAAAGTCAGTCAATGTTGTTAAATTCCAGATAGGAGCTAAACCTCTCTTGTTGGTATTAGAATATTCGTGCCCTGGTATTAGAATATTCGTGCCAGACAGCTGAAATGTTTTCTTTGATGTCATCAGTAGTATAGAAAGAACTGGATAGAAAACACCTCCACTCACAATTCAGTGTCACTCGGTCTGAGTACCAGCACTTCCTAAAGTCACCTGTAACACGTGTTCCTGGACTTGAGGACACTTTGGGAAAGTTGAGGGGAGAGTGGGTTGGAGAATATGAATCTGGCTTAGGAGATGGCTGATACTGGGGTGACCTAGTGAGAGAAGAAGTATTTAGACACCTTCCTTATCATTACCTGCTAAAGGATGTTTGAGACAGCTTTCTCTTTCTAGCATAATTTAGAGCCCCAGATGTAAATTTACAGTTGGACTGTATCACTTTAACCTACCACAGAAATGTAATCACTAAGTTAAAATTTAATGGTGCTTCCTCAGTCTTTTATTGATGTGTGCTCCATGTTAAATGCAGCCAGTGGGAAAATATTTCTGCAAAACTGCAGTCAACTATACATCTTGTTTCCTGCTTTCCTTAAAGTGTAATCCGATAACTCGCTTCGAAAATGACCTACCCTGAGACCTACACTGCTTCCCCTAAAGCATTTCACTGAACTGCCTTTTGGCTGTTCGGTTGGATGGACTGGAGCAATGAATTATTTGGGGTTCAAAAGACTTTTCCTGGTGGGTGAGCCAGATTCTCCTTGTTATCCAACAATGGTAGTTTCCCTCTCCCAAATCATGTCCCCTCTGCTTGGATGCATGAAATGCCATTCCTACTAATTTAATCTCTTATTTTTCAGATTTCCCTTTAGCAATCCTTTTTTGTACTTAAGCCGACTTTGTTGAGGAGTAATTTACATGCAATAAGTACAACCATCTTCCCTGTACATTTCTAAGAGTTTGGGCGAATTTGGACAGTCCCTACCACAATCAAGAACTTGACCCCCACAGTTCCCTCCGTTAGGTTTGCAGATCATGAGCTATTAGCCAAATTCTGTTTGTGTTCAGCTTTGCTAGTCTTTGTGGGGCCCGTGGGCCACCAGTGTCTGACATGTTGTCCTTTGTCGCTGGCTTCTTCACTTGGCATCATCGCTCCCACATCAGTGTTGCAGCGTGAGTCAGTAGTGTGAATCACTTCTGTTTGTTTCTGGATGTTACATGGTAAGGGGATCCCACATTTTCTTCATTCGACCATTGCTAGACATTTGGGGTTTTGGCTATTGTAAATAATGCTGCCACGAACATATAACTGGACGTTTTTGCATGGACATATGTTTTCATTTCTCTCAGGTGTCTACTGCAGAGTGGAACTTCTGGCCTATCATGACTTTGTAACTTTTGAGGAACTGCCAAACTGTTTTCCAAAGCGTACTTACCAGGCCCGTGAGCAGTGTGGGACAGCCAGTTTCTCGCCACATCCTCAGCAGCACTTGTTAGTCTCTGCCCTTTTTATCAGAACCATTCTGCTGATACCACGCGTGCTGTGTGCTGGTTCTGACTCGCACGTCCCTGGTCGCCAGCCGGCTGGGCCTGTTTATGGGTTCTTATTTGTATCATTTTGGTTGAGTGTCTCTTCAAATTTTGCAAATTTTTATTGTGTTGTTTATCTTCTTGATAGTCTGGGAATAAGTTCATTACCAGATAGCTGTTTTGCAAATGGCTTCTCCTAGTCTATGGCTTGCCTTTTCATTTTTTTAATGTTATCTTTTGAAAAGCAAACATTTATTTAAAATTTGGTAAAGTTTCATTGACGAATAAAATCCAAGGTCCTAAAGACGTTGTTCTTATGTTTTATTCTGGAAGTTTCTAGTTTAGCATTTATAGTGAGGTCTGTTACCTATTTTGAGTTGATTTTTTCCCCACATGCATGTCCATTTGCTTAGCATTTGATGAAGACTACCTTTTGTCCCACTGAATTACCTTAACAACTTTCTCAAAACTCAGTTTACTATATATATGTAAGTCTACTTCCTGACTCTCTTATATTTGTCTCTGGACTCTCTGATTTGTCTAATCTTAAGCTAAGACTACATTGCCTTGATTACTGTAGCTTTACAGTCTTGAATCAGGTGGTATAAGTTCTTTTTTGTTTTTTTAATTTTATTTTGTGTATGTGTATGTGTAGAAGATCTGGGGTGTAGGGCAGAGGTATGGGGGTGAGACACGAGAGGCCTGCTCTGCCATCGGTGGGTTGGCTCCCTGACCAGGGAACAAACTCGGGCTGTCGCAGTGACAGCACTGAGATTTAATTCCTAGCCACCAGGCAGGCCTCCAGTTTTGTTTGTTTGTTTTTCAAAACTGGTTTGTCTATTATAGGCCCTGTGGGTTTCTACATACATTTAGAATCAGCTTATCAATACACATGAAGAGGCCACTCAAATTTTGATGGGAGATGTGTTGACTTTATAGATCAAGCTGGGGAGAACTGATACCTTAAGAGTGTTGAGTCTTCAACCCATGAATGTGTTAAGCTTAATTTATTTAATTAGCCCTAATTTCTCTCAACAGTTCTATATCATTTTCATGGTAGCGGTTTCATATATATTTTGTGAAAGTAATCGTGTTTTGGGATGCCACTATAAATGATACAAATGTGTGCACTGCCTTATTCTCAAGGAGCTGTGGCTCCTTTGATGAGCATCAGAGATTCACACAGAATCCAAAGGGGGAGGATGAAAGGGGTGGATGGGCGAGGAGAGGGCGGGCACCAGAGCCCCTTCATTCCACTGGGCAGAACAGAACACAGAGGCCACAGCTGATGGGAACCCAGGCGGGCACAGTGACAGGAGTGTGGGCGCTGCTGGGGACTGCAGCCTGTGGTGGCAGCTGAGGGACCACAGACACAGATGGGCAGGCCTGGACTCCCTCGAGAGGGCAGGAGGCGCCACAAGGAAGGGTGTGCCAGTCCCTGGGAATGAGGTGGCAGGCCCTCACCCAAACAGGGACCGAGCACAGGAGTCAGGTACCTAGCGGGGCCTGGGGCCTGGCCCTCAGCAGAGAAGGACTGAGCACGGCGTCAGGTGTCGGCACCAGGTGGCCTAACCTGAACCTTGTTGTGTTGGACTCTAGTGCCCTGGACTTGGCCCTTGTCCTGGGCTGGGGAGAGAGGGAGCCAAGGAATCTGGCCAGCCCATCTGGGAAGTTGAGGGAAATAAATGTTAAACATTTATAAACGTAATTGGGTGTCTGTCGTCCATGCCCCTTCCACCTCCTTTGTAGCATGAGTAGGTGAGCAGGAAAAGGAGGAAATGCTGCACTCAGGGGTTGTAGGGGCAGCCCAGGAGGCTTCCTGTTGCCCCCCCCCACACTTGCTTCCCAGCTGTGGGCTTATGCATCCCTCTGATTGGCAGCCACTAGCAGGTGCACCCCGGCCCAAGGGCTCCAAGCTCATTACCTCTTTTTATTTAAGTGAATGAAGGTGTATCCACGTTTTGAGACTCAAGCACCAGGGGAAGTCTTTTAAGCCCCAGACAAAGCATTGCTCCATCTCTCTCACCATTCATTCAAGGAGGGCGCAGCCAGGAGGGCCGGGTGGAGGGGGTGCTCTTCCATTCCTAGTGGCCGCCATTTGAGGAAAGCTGCCTTGTTTGAGGCCCGATGAGTAGCAAGGAGTAGCCACCCTTGCCTGTGGCGGTGGCCCCAGCATTTGCTGTTTTCATTGACGATGATGTCCTTGGTCCCTGGGTGGGAGGTGGCGGGTCCTTCAGTGGGATGGGAGTCACCGGAGGAGGAGCCGGGAGGAGACTGAATTGAAGAGCTTAGTTTCTGACGTGATGAGTCTGAAGGGCCTCAAAGGAGAGAGCTGAAAGGCCATTGGGCGTACAGGTTAAATCAGTGTACAAGAGGTGCTCACTAGCAAACTGCAGGCCAGGGTATAGACTTGTTCAGAGAGTGTGTTTGCCTGTGCTGTGCCCCGACTAGGGATGTTCTCAGTCCCATAGCCATTTTATCATAAAAATATTTTTTACAGGGCCCTCCCTGGTGGTGCAGCGGGTTAAAGCACAGCACTAAGAAGCTAAAGCCACTGCCCCGGAGGTGACCCCCATGGTGTGGCAGACCTCGCCTGACCTGCCTGCTGCTCCCCTCAGCAGTGTACTTCAATGATCTGCCTCTTCTGCTCCCCACTCTGTCTCTGGCGAATCCTCTCACCACCCCTGCACCTCTGGCCTATACCCCAGTTCTGTATGCATAAATAAATAAATCTTTAATATATATATATTATATATATGTATATATATATATTTTACAATCAAGTCATGCAGAAAGACTGAATTCTGCTGCAGCTCCCATCCTCTGAGATAACTACTGTTGTTTAGTAAATAACCTTCCTTGTGTTTTATGCCAAAAGCTTATTTATATATGTGACGTTTCATAGACATAAGTGAGATTTTTATATTCCTATAAAGATGTATTTATTTATGCATACAAGAGCTGGGGTACAGGCCAGAAGTGTGGGAGGTGAGAGAATTCATGAGAGACAAGAGTGGGGAGCAGAACAGGCCGATGAACTGAAATACTCTGCTGAGGCTGGCAGGGAGGTGAGCTGCCCTTTGCCTATTTTCTGTTGGAGTCTTTCTCTTATGATTTATAGATGCACTTAATATTAAAGATATTCATCCTTGATTTCATGTTGCAAACTTGTCACAACCAGTTCCTGTTTGTCTTTATTAAAAGTAGTTTCTGGTGTCTTTTCCGGTGTCAGTATTTCACTATTACATAATCATATCAAAATCAATCTTTTATGGCTTTTGACTTTGGATTATGCTAAGAAAACCTTAACCCATCCAAAACTTATAAACACCTCTATTTTTTCTAGTATAATGTATTTTTATTTTATGTATCAAATCCAAATCTACTAATGTCACTTTCCCACATTGCAAGATCAACAAACCTCCCCGTGGCACCCGGCACCACTCCCCCTGTCAGGTGATTTGGACGCTGCCCCTGCTACCAGGCACCCCCATGTGAATTGGGTTGCCTGACTGTGGGTCCTCGCCTATGGGCTTGAAGGGACTTGTAATAAGATTCAACCGCAGGCACACACGGAAAGGTACTAATGGGTTTACAAGGGAAAGGGGAATGAGTAACTTGGGAAAAGAGTGAGAGAGAGAGAAGTTGGTTAATGCGTCCTACCAGTTCTACTGACCTGGAACTCAGTGAAAAGCATGCTGAAAGCCAGTGAAAAGCCAAGGGACCAGCTGTAAGTTATGAGGGCAAGAGGCCAAGAGACCTCGGAGCCCACGTGTGTAGCCGTATAACAAACATGTCTGCTTAACCCCACCCTGGGGTCCTAGCAGCCTCCCTTTGGTGAAGCTGGGATTCGTAGTTCTGGTGTCTGCAGTGGGGGTGGAATCCACAAAACCTGTATCTGTAGAGTTCATTCAGACATCCTTTGCCCCTAACAATTCTCCCCTTTTGATTTTTACGCTACCATCTCTATGGTGGCACAGATTTTAGGGTGCAGCCTTAAAAGGCAGTCTTCTTCCCACCTGTCAGGTCTCAGCTGATTTGGATACTGCCCCCTCAATGCCCGGGTACATAAACACCCGAGGGAGCCAGGTCACAGGATCTGCCCTTGTTCTACAGGGAATGCCCTTGTTTGGCTTCTCTTGTTCACCTGTGGTGAACTCCTAGGCAACCTTCAGGCTCACCGCAAAGATACTTCCTCCAGAAGCAGTCCTCTATCCCGGCCAGGGCTCCCACCTGTGCTCCCACTCCTGGTACTGACAACCCTTCTCTTACCTCATATTGAGATAATTGTCTGTACATTTTTTTTTAAAGATTTATTTATTTGTACATACAGAACTGGGGTACAGGCCAGAGGCTCAGGGGCGGTGAGAGGATTCACCAGTGACAGAGTGGGGAGCAGAACAGGCAGATCAACAAAGTACACTGCTGAGGGAAGCAGCAGGCGGGTCAGGAGAGGTCTGCCACACCATTTGGTCACCTCCGGGGCAGGCGGGAATCGAACTCATGCGGAAGTGGCTTTAGCTTCTTAGTGCAGTGCTTTAACCCGCTGCACCACCAGGGAGGGCCCTGTCTGTACATTTTTTTCCTATACTTCTGGGGCAGGGGGCGAAGGGGTGCAGCGTGTGGCAGTTAGTACCAAGCCACATACGAGGTTCCAAGGCTGCCCCTGAACCTGCTTTGCTCTTAGCAGGCTCAATTCACTACCAACATGAGGCAGGAGACCAGGCAGACATGTGCAGGTAATGAGACACCATCGTCCCAGGAGCTACGGACACAGACCTGGGAGGTAGAACTCGCAGTCCTTGAGAACTGTTCTTTGTCCGAAGCGTCCCCTAATGTTCAGCCCACAAGTAAATCCACATGTTGGCCCATCACTGGGGTCCATGGCCATCCTCAAGTTCCAGGCACTGTGGGCATCCAGCCTCTGGTCTCATTCAGAAACCTTAGTGACACAAGCTATGCAACGTCCATCGTCTGACAGATTCCGGGTGGATCGGGATAAG
>NW_004567121.1:27131432-27140911 GCF_000260355.1 Condylura cristata | reverse complement strand
GGGAACTCTCTTTTGAGAAGCCTTCCTTCCTTCACTAATGACCCGTGACTGTAGCGCACACTGTCCACGCACAGGGCCTCCCTCATGCCGTGTCCTCCCTCATGCTGTGTCCTCCCTTCAGCAGCACTTAATGCGTCCCTTCTGGAGGCCGAGTCTTGGAAAGATGAAATCAGCTGAGGCTGTACTGTCAAGGAGGTGCAGCCTCGCAGCCGTGAATGCCGGCCAGTTTCCACAGTCATGTTTAATCACGTCACGGGGTTATATGACCTGTGTGTGAGCTGATGTGGGGCTGCTGCCCACTCTGTGGCCGACAAGACAGGCTGCAGACCCACAGGTGCAGGCCTGGGGTGGGGGGCATGCTCCACCCCCACACCCCCTTCTCAGAGCCTTCTAGCCGCCTCTGCATCATCCATCCTCACTCCTGTTTGCTGCTGAGAGCAGGTCTGTGAAATGCAGACAAGACCAGGGGAGTGTCATTCCAGCCCCTGTCGGTTGAGGAGAAGTTGGTCACTTTCACCCCGGGCCTTTCATCCTGCGTGGGGTGCTCACTGTCTCACCTGTGTCGCTTTGCCCCAGTGAGGAGATGATCAAGCTCACAGAGTTTCCCCATCTTGCTGCTTCTCCCCAAAATTGAGTTCTGTTGGTGGTGTCTTTCCACAAATACTGGTAAATTTGATTTTCAGGCTGCAGAAAGTCTGCAATGGGCTTAAAAAATATATTACTTTGTCCCAGTGATGGAGGTAAGTCAGGTCTATGAGCTTACAGAAGCAGGCAAGGGGGATGTACTGATTCGGCACAAGCATGACTGGGGCGAAGTCAGCTTGAGGGACAGAGTTGGAAGCATTGTGAGCCCAAGGTGAAGTAGCTGACACCTCCTTGAAGGGGCCAGAATGCGCAGAAAAGTCTGTGCCCTCTGGAATCTATTTGAGTCAACAAATGGAAGGAGACTGGTTTGTCCTCAGCTCCAGCCTGGTTAGGAAATCTTCCAGAAGGTGGCAGGATGACCGCAGGCTTCCTGAAAAGAAGAGGGAACGTTTTTCACCTTGTTTCCATTTGCTTCACTCAATATAAACATATTTAGATGGTTTTAAATGATTATATGTTTTATTATAAAAGCAACATACCATATGGGACGTGGAAAATTAGACAGGAAAGCACCAAGAACCCATAAGACGTCTCATTTTTTCTCATCTGGTCTTTTTGTGTGCCTGTTTTTAAGTGGTTGTGATAGTGATATTGGTCATATTGTTTTTGTGCACTGCACACAGTCTGAGATTGTTTTAATGTTTTAGGAGATACATACAGAAAGTAGGTGTACAGTTTAAGCAAATTGAAAGCAAACGCCTGTATCACTCTAGATAAAAGACTTGTTAGTGTGTTCAGGACCCTAACGGAGCCACCTCCTCCAGGAAGTCCTCCCTCCCCAGACATAACCACTGTCTTGACTTTCCTGGTTATCATTTCCTCAGTTTTGTCTAAGCACTATCATTCACCTTCCCTGTCATTGAAGCTACATGAGTGGAGTCAGGCTGTATTTATTGGGGGAGTCTTATTTCTCTCTGTTGGCAGCAAAAAAATCTGGTGATCGTTCATACTCATTTTCTTTTTAAAAGAGAAAAAGTAGTTTTTCCCCCACCCAATTTCTATCCCAAATCTAGGCTTCACGGGGTATCTTGGGTCAATTTCTGAAATCAGCTCTTTCCCTGCTTGACTCCCCCTCCCCCGCCCCAGAAGGTGAGGCTGAGGGTTGTCCTCAGCCCCCTTTCTGGCAGTGGGTGCTGGCCCCTCCCACCCTTTGGCTGGCGCCCCAGGAAGCAGCCCCTGGGGGACCGCTGGAGGCCCTTGAGCTGCAGCTGCCTCCTTCCAAGGGAGCTGATGGAATTGTTTCTGAGGCCAGGAGACAGCTGGCACAGCAGGCCGGGCTGAGGAATCTGCAGGGGTGAGGGGAGATGGTGGCCCTGTGACCTGGCCACTGAGGCTCACAAAGCCCAGTGTTCCTGGAGGAACCCCCAGCCAGGAGCGGGCAGTTCCTGCCCCAGAGCCTTGCCCCAGCCCTGTCCTCCCCTAGGGCACTGGTGGAGCTGGGCTCACTTGGATTTGTTACACATACGGGCATTTGCTGACCTCAGTGAGTAAGGGTACAGCCCCGAGGCCCTCACGTGGGCATGGCCGGGTGCCCACTGGGCAGCCAGTGGTCCTGCCTTGCCGTGCTCGCTCGCCCACCGGCGGCTTTGTGTCCTGACAACTGCTTGACCCTCTCACAGCTGATCTTGAACAAGTGGTCTGTGGCTGTTTCTTACACCCTATCCTGGTTAATCCTTTGGAATTCTGCTCTTCCCCTGGACATGCTGATGGTGCTTGCACGTTAGGTCCACCCCGCTGGGCCAGGCCAGGTCAGATGAACTGGGGATTAAACCCTCTTAATGACCTGAGCCTGGTGAGGTCTCGCCAGGTGGTCTATCTGCACCTTTCCAGATGCCAGGCTCCCTGGTGGCAGCTGCTTTGTCCGCAGCTCGCATTCTGTCTTTCTCAGGAAGTGACCCTTGTGCACCGCATTCACGCTTATCTGATCAGCAGATTGGGGCTGCGTTTGCTTCCTTTTTATTTTATTTTTTTAAGATTTTTTTATTTATGCATATAAGAACTGGGGTACAGGCCAGAGGTGCAGGGAATGAGAGGATTCACCAGAGACAGAGTGGGGAGCAGAACAGGCAGACTTACAGAGCACACTGCTGAGGGGAGCAGCAGGGAGACAGGAGAGGTCTGCCGCGCCCTGTGGGTCACTCCCTGGCGGAGCGTGGAACTCGTGCTGAAGTGGCTGCAGCCAGCTGCACTGTGCTGCGCTTTAACCTGGTGCCCACCAGGGAGGACCTGTGTTTGCCTGCTTCCTCTACCTGTCCTGCAGAGTCTGCCCTGGTGCTGGGCTGTCCCTTTCCTGACCCGGGTCCCGTGCAGAGGCAGAGACAGTGGCAGCCTTCTTGATGGAGTTGCTTCACGGTCGTGCACAAACGTCCCCGTTACAAGCACCAGCCAGCCCTCACCCAAATGACACTTGCTGCTGTGGACTGGACCCTGATCATCGAGCCCCTGGTTGTTGGACACGGCCTTTGGGCCCTTGGAGGTCTCTGGTGCAGAACTAGTTGAAGGCTACTGGCCAGGGCCCCATGTGTCGTATGCCCCCCCCCCCTCAGGGCCCCACTAGTCCTGGGAGTGGCCCAAGCCCCAGATGGGAGGTGGAAGGGGCTGCCCTTTAACCTTCCCAGACCCTCCCCATGGTTGACTTCTACCTCAGAACCCCTCAGTACATCGGTACAAAGCCCCTAGTGCCCCAAATCAGGGCCATCACTCCGGCCAGCCCTCCTGGACACTGACCTTGGCCAGGGTTAGGGAGGAATCTCGGGAGAGTCAGTCCCAGGTTTCTGGGGGCGATTGGGGAGAGTGCCACTGGCTCTGAACAGAATGAAACAGCCAGCAGAAAGGTCCAGTGGGCATTTGGATAACGCAAAGTGCCCTCGGTGCCTCCTTGTCAGCATAGAATACTGACTGCTCGGGTCCCTGTTAGCCTGAGAGGGCAGGGAGCTGGGTGTGAAGGAATCCGTCCTAGAGCAGGTGCAGTGTGGGGGTGGGGTGGGGGGGAGGTGGCGATCGAGCGGGAACAGCCCCAATCTTGTTCCGTTTTGCCTTTTTAACGTGTCCCCTCGTTGTTAGTAGTTAGTAGTTCACACAGATTGACCAGGACAGGAGGTGTGGGGTGGGGACGGAGGTACAGGCAGGTACTTCAACCCTGATCGCTGTGGTGTGTCCCCAAGCTTGTGTCACAATTCTTAATACCTTATCGGTTATGTGTTGTGCATGTACGTGTCTGTTACAAACATTTGGTATGTGCACACGTGTGTTATAGATCACGTGTGTGTTGTGTTATATGCATGTTACAGATACTTATATCTGTTCTAGTTGATCAACCCAATTAAGAATATAATGTCAGTTAAGAAGTGCTTAGTGCTTTACTGTTTAGAAAGCAAATTCCTTCTTTATTCATTCAATCGATTAACTTAAGCCCTTATTTATTTCCCACTCACCTCTCATTTCCGCTCTTAGGCTTTTGTGTGCTGTTGACACTTTAATTTGTTCCCACTTTTCCAGTCAAAGAGACTCCCTCTCTGGAATTCTCCCAGGACAGAAAGTACAAGCCGCCCTTCCACCCCTCCCTGACGTAGGTCTTCCATTAAGGAGGTGCTGGAAGCCTCTTGCTGTTTCTCTTTCCTGTGTGGTGACCAGAAGAAAGGGAAAAGAGCTGCGTGTTTTTGTTCCCAAACCACCGTCATAGTTGACTTTAGGTCTTTTAATATATGTTACCTGCTTGGGGGCCGTGCTAATCAGAGTGTGTCCCCAGAGACCTGAGCCCCTGGGCCTCCGGTCACCGCAGGCCACTGGGGGGCATGGAAATCCCGCCGTGCTTCCTGTGACCGGTGGCTGAGCGGCCCTCTTCTGGCATGTCCCTTGGGATCGCAGTGGCTGCTGTCTATAAGGTCACACATTTTTCTGGCGAGTCAACCAAAGAGAGGACGCGTGTCTTAGACGATGCCGCAGAGGGAGACCGTGTCTTGACCCACACCTGCCAAGGGAGGTTGCAGGCTTTACCCAGGAAGGGTCCCTCTGGCGCCCCCCTGCCCCCAGCTCCTCCAGCCGAGCTGCTGGCAGGGGCAGCTGTGCAGGGCAGACTGTGGGCTCCTTTGTCTGGCGCCTTCACGCAGGAATGGGGAGCTGAGAAGGTGATGACAGAGGCGGGCGATTCAACACAGTGCCAGAATTGGCATTTCCTTGGCAGGACTAACACTGGGCACCTTCTAGGAATGTGGGGTGTGTCCATTTCATGAACAAGAGGTAGCAGCTGCCATAGCCTTGACTGTCCACTCGGCCAGATGCCCCTTTGTGGTCTGCAGTACAGCTGCCCCACATGGGGGCAGAGATGCGAGAATGTTCTGTTACTCAGCACAGCAGCTATTGAGTAGCAGAGAGCAATCACTGTTACTGTTTTAAACATGAGGGCTCATAAAGACTGTACCTCAAGGTAGCATTGCCCTCCTGGATGTCCACCCCGAAGTCCCTGTTCCCCCAGCTTGCTCATCAAGCTGAGTTAGCACCCCACTGGCTGAGAACATAAGGAATCCATGCCATAGGATGTGGAAGCTGGGGGTACAATTTGTGTACAGTTGGCATATCAAATCTTGGCATGTCAAAGACATCAACCATCTTGCTAAGGAAGGTGTTGCTTTCCAGAATAAATTAAAATTTATTAAGATCCCCATGTTTGTGGTATAACACCACCTCATTAATTCTGGGCTGGTTCCCTGTGATGGAACGTTACTGTTGGAGACCAGCTCCAACTATTGAGGTGTCTGGAGGCAAGACAGGCAGGACCCTAAGGTGGGAAGGCGTCGTAGCAGAGATTCCTAATAAAGGGAGAAAAGGAGAAAAAGGGGAAAGGGGAGTGAGGAAGACATGGGAATCGGAGTTGGGTGCAAGTCTTCCTGCTCTGCCTTCAGCAGAGGTTTATTTTATACATTAGGAGCAAGCAGTGTGATGACATCAGCACACAAACTGGGCTGAGAGATTACAATCATCTTTTTTTTTTTTCTAAGAACAGTTTAGGGTCGCATTGCCCTTTAGCTGAGATATAACATTCTAAAATCAATCAAAGTTAAAAACAGGTACATGGGTGCACAAAGTTTATGACTAATATTATTATAGTGGAGATCAACTAAGATAGAAGTCCCTTAAACCTTATCTACTACTTAATGGGTTTTTGTTTTTCTACCTGAGTCACTTGGGAGGCAGAAGAGGAAATTCCTTGCTAATCAAATCTCTGAATAGGAGACATAGGTGAATTTCCTTATCTAAAGACTACATAGTAGAATCCTGAAAGACTAGCCAGAAGACTTTTGTGGATTATTTTGAGGTGTAGCAGGTAGAAAACTTGACTAGTTTAAAAACAGGCAACCTGGATGAGTTTCCACATCTAAAGGCCAAACAATAGGCAGTTTGAGTAATTCTTAGAAGCTGAATAGAAGGCTAGGTGAGATAATAGAATGATAAGATTTGGGTTATCCTCCATCTTGCAGTGAGAGAGACTTTGCAAAAACAGCCCTTTTGCCTTTATTTATCAGCCAGTAGTCAAGTCACTTGACTTCAGTGCTTGCTTGTCAGGGCAGGCAGGCCTTATGCGGCTGAGGCAATCCAATTGTAAGCTGAAAGTTGCTCAGAATATTTTGATATTACGATTATACAAAGAAGGGAGGTCATAACATAAGTTAGCAGTGCAAAGTCTGATTTTTCAGAGCTTTTCCCGATTTACCCAGAATCTGTCAGACGATAGACGTTGCATATTGTGTCACGTTACTGTCGGCAAAGTCTAGGAATGGAGGGAAGGTCAGGGTAGACTTGATATATCTATGCAATTCCAGAATTCCATACCTTTGGTTTATTTTATTTTTAAAGATTTATTTATTTATACATACAGAGCTGGGGTACAGGCCAGAGGTGCAGGGGCAGTGAGAGGCTTCACCAGAGACAGTGGGGAACAGTAAGAGAGCTAGGAAAGGTCTGCTCTGCCATGTGGGTCCCCTCCCAGGCCAGAGGTCGCACGTGAACTGAAGCGGCTGTGGCCAGCTTCACAGTGCTTCGCTTTAACCCACACCACCAGGGAGGTCCCACCTTTGATTTATTTTAACGTTTAGCTCTGTCATTTTCTTTTCCATTTCTGCCTGGGAGGACAGATACATGGTTTGATGTCTTTCATTTGCATAGACAAAGAAATTAGAGATTAAAATTTTTGGTTAAGCAAGTGGGAACATGGGACATAGCCAGAAGTCTTTAAAGGAGGTGACATTTCTTTTAAGGCCTACTTGTTAATGATGATTTGATTATATGGTTCAGTTCTGTCTGATGTGGTATCTTAGTCAACTTGGACTGTTGTAATAAAAATTCCATAGACTGAATAGCTGAAACAGTAGAAGCTCACCCTTCATGGTTCTGAAGGCTGAGAAGCCCAAGATGAAAGGCCCAGCTAGTTTGGGTCATATGGGAGCTCGCTTCCTGGCTCGCCATCTGTGCCCTGCGACAGAAAGAAATTTCTCGTATGCTGCTGCTTCTAAGGGCACTAATTCCACTTATGGCTCAGGGTCTCTTGATAATTACCTCCCCAACACCTCATCTCCAACACCATCACCTTGAGATTAGGGCTTAAGGGACATAGTCAGTCAGTCCATGCAGGGAGGGTGAATGGATGACTTGAAGCTTCATGAAAATGCTTCAGCTGATAGTGACCTTTAGACCAGGGATGCTGAGGAGAATGTCTGTCCACCCAGAGCAGAGACACTCTTAGCGGTGGCCTTGGCAGTGCGTGAAGCCCTGTGCTCAGTGCTCAAGTCCTGTGCCTTTGGAAGCCGTCCCTAGGAGGACCAAGGTCTCCCCACTCAGCCTCTCCCGAAGTCCATTATGTTCACACACAGCAGGCACGCTGTAAAAATAGATGTTGGTAACACCTTTCTTTTGTTTAGTTTAGCCCAGACTAGCAGGAAAGCTGTAGGAATAATGTGCTAATGAGTTGACTGGGTGGTGAGAAGCATAATGAATGTCAACAGCAAAGGATTAGGACAGCTTAGAGATGCAGATGCATGGATAGGGTGTTGGGGTGTTGGGTTAACAAGATGGGGACCCACCACCACCAAACTGCTAGGCTGACCCACTCCCAGCTCTGGGCTCAGGCACATGGTGACAGACACTCAGCTTAAACCAAGACCTGCCCAGTTAGCTGTAAGGTCTTCAGGCACAAGTGTCACCTGTATATCTTAGTCCCTTAGTAGTGCAATTCTTGTGTCTGTCTTTCCATTCATGAACCTGTGTCTTCTTCAGAGATGTCTCCAGTGCTGACACTGGGAAGTCGAGGAGTTATGGACGACCTCAGGGCACACAGTCATTTGAAAAGATATTCTCTAGAAGCACCATGAGCAGGAAGATTGCTGAGCAATCATGCTGAGTTGTCATCCAAACTCACCCCTCCGGGCCTGGTAGCCCTGAGGGCTGACGACAGCAACTGCCTGTCTGAGTCTGGAAGGAGCTCTCAAAGCCAGGCCATTATTTACACCGAAGTGGCTTCAGTGGGCAGCTTAAGACTGGGGCTCCATTCCCCCTTCCCCTTCCTTAACTAGCTGGATGACTCCTGGCCAAGAGTGTAGACTCTTGACTGTGTGAATTTGTCCTAACAAAATTTTATTTTCTCACATTCTAGAGGCTGAAAGTCTCAGGTCAGGGAACCAACAAGGTCGGATTTCTACAGGAGTCTCTTCACTGCCTCCCCAGTGTCTTCTAAGGGAGCTTCTGAATATGCACATGGTTAATGAGGGGGGAGCAAAGTGGGGGCAGGAAAGGAAGGAAGTGGGGGACTGGGCTCAAACCCTCTAGTGTCTCCTGTCATTCAGGACACCCATCCTGTGAGATCCAGATTCCACCCTGTGACCCCTGACCCTTTAAGTGTTCTTCAGCAGCCCCATCTCCCTAGGGAGGTTACAGCTTCAGGGAATGAATCTGGGGAGAACACAAACACCCCTCTACCGCAGTGCTGAAGACAGCTGCCTGGCTTCCAGTCCACTCTGTCACAAGCCCTCCTGTGACCTTGAGGAAGGTCCTTCGACTGTTCCAGGCCTTGGCTTCTACATGTAAAACAGGGGCAGCAATGTCGCCCCTGCCCGGACACTACAAGGATCCAATTAGGGAAAAGACATGGTGGGCTCAGCGAAGCTCTGGTAGGGGCTCCCCGTGTTAGCGGCAGGAGCGGGGCCTCTGAGTCCCCTCTTAGGTGGCCCTGGATGTCCAGTCTGGCCTTGTCAGTTGACACGGTGAGGACCTGGCCCACCCTGCGTCAACATACCCTTCCCACCAGGGCCTTCCATCACCAACAATCCTTTGGTCTCTTTCAACTTTATTTAGCTCTGTCTTTTGACTACATCCTCACTGTCTGAAAAATCTTAGGTCTCCTCTCACCAAAATTGAGAACTTCCTTCCGCTCTTCCCTTCAGGATGCCCTTGGCTGTGTCTGCAGTTCCCACAAACTTGCCTTCCACCACAGCTCATGAAGGACTCTCTTGTCTTCCTCCACTGCTCAGCCACCTTTAACACTAAGGGAGGAAACTCGGAGAGGAAGGGCGTGGGCAAGAGTACCCATGTCTGATCTATTTTAAATTCATCTTTGTGTAAGTTCTGAGGTTTAAGATTTTTTTTCATATATGTCATCCATGCAGACACCAGGCTGATTCTTTCTCATTGTTTTAAATTTTATAAGTACATGAGCTGTTGAAACAAGCACATCGTGATTTTCTCTAGATAGCCAGTTGCTCCAATGCCCTTTATTGAACTAACTATCCTCCTGCCACTGAATTGCATTTTGTAGTTCTTATTTTTAAAAAGATTATCTATGTGGG
>NW_004567121.1:27113784-27130671 GCF_000260355.1 Condylura cristata | reverse complement strand
TTTATTTTCTCTCCTTACATTACTCACTGGTACTCCCTTTATTGAGTATTAGTGGAAGGAGTGGACATCCTTGCCTATTCCCAACCTTGGTAGGAAAGCATTCAGTCTTTCACCAGTAAGTCTGGCGGTAACTGTGTTTTTGTGGATGTTCTTCATCAAGTTGAAGAAGTTAACTTCTATCCCTACTTTCTGAGAGTAAGGGGACTGAATTTTGTCAAGTACTTTTCCTACATCGATAGATAGGATTATGTGATTTTTTTTTCTCTTTTAGCCTGTTAATATGATGAATTACATTTACTGATTGTTGAATATTAAGTCAGCTTTGCATCCCTGGAATAAATCCCACTTGCATGGTATATAATTCTTTTACAAATTGCCAAGTTCTGTTTGCTAATGTTTTGTTTTGTTTCTACAGCCACAAGAAACACTGTTTTCTTTCTTTTATTTTTGTACTGTCTTTGGGATTTCTACCAGAGTAATACTGGCTTCATAAAATGAATGGGAAGGTTTTCTCTCTGTTTGCTGGAAGAGACTGGTGTCAATTCTTTTGTACATGTATGATAGAATTCTCTAACTTTTGAAAAATATTGACTCTGGAAAATCAATCTGGGGTAAATAACTCTGAATCTTGTGGGGGGGGCTTGAAAACAGGTCTTTTTTAGATGTGATACATATACACAATGGAATATTACTTGGCAATCAAAAAAGATAAACTCATGTCTTTTGCAGCAACATGGGTGTAGTTGGGAGGGATCACACTTGGTGAAATAAGCCAGAATTAAAAAGAAAAATACTGGATGGTTTCACTCATAGCAGGAGCATAAGGGATCAGGAGTGAAAAAGAGAGAAAGACAAACAAATATAATAGAGTAAAAATGAAAACAATGAACAACTATAAACCAGACATTTTATGGGGGTTGGAGGGGGAATGGGATCGAAACTGGGGTGGGAAGAGTCCACTGGACTGTGGTGATGGCAACGGGTGAATTGGTGGTGGGAAGCCCAAGGGGATTACAACTGAGATGAAAAAATGCACAAAATGAAGAGTGATGTAAAAAATAAATAAATAAATAAATAATTACCAGCATTTTAAAAAGTAGGTCTTTTTCAAAAGCTCCTCAGATAAACTTGTAAGAATTAATGAATGTGCAGCCAGCTATGGTAGTAGGCTCCTGAGGCAAACACAGAAAGGTGAAGTGAGGCTTAAGCCATCTGAAGAATGACATGAATTAAACAGCTTGGGACTTGGAGAATTTGGCTCTCTGTGGGCTTCAGGACCCATGAGCCTCTGACAGCTTCAGGACCACATGGTGCAGTGAGGACATCGGTCATACAAGACACCTGGGTTTCACTTGGCTACTTAGCAGCCATAAATTCCCTAGCAGTTGCAGCTTTCACAATTCCTTAGCAATTTCTGCTTCCTCGTTTGTAAAATACCACTCCCTGTGTTATTTCCAGAGAGATATCAGACAGTAAATAGAGGAGAAAGCCTTAGAACCCACACAGTCTTTAGGGGAAGTAAACATCGGTGTTTGGGGGGCTGCAGCTTCACCCTTATCTGTCTGTGTGTCATGATGCCCACTGATTCCCACTGGGATCCCAGATGGCTCTGGAACTGCAGAGAAACTTCCACCTCACCCCAGCTCCCTTATTCTACCCAAGATGTTTGGGCTCTGATGGGAAGGGGTGGGACCTAGGTGACCTTGAAAAGGAACTTTGACCATGACCATTGTGCCCCCCCCCGTCACCCTCCACAGGAACATGCTTGCCAATTCAGCCAGCGTGCGGATTCTCATCAAGGGAGGCAAGGTGGTGAACGATGACTGTACCCACGAGGCTGATGTCTACATTGAAAATGGCATCATTCAGCAGGTGGGCCGGGAGCTCATGATCCCCGGAGGGGCCAAGGTGATCGATGCCACCGGGAAGCTGGTGATCCCTGGAGGCATTGACACCAGCACCCACTTCCACCAGACCTTCATGAACGCCACATGTGTCGACGACTTCTACCACGGGACCAAGGTAATGCCATTGGCTGAGTGCCTGCTCCTTCAGCTTGCTTCTGGGCCTTCTCTATAGACCCGCATGCTCCCACTGAGTGGCTAAAAGTGAAGGGTGCTCTTGAGGGGGCCCTGGCAACCAAACAGGGAATTCCTGGTGGAACATCATAGGTTTCCGTGGTTGTGGGAAAGGAGGCATTTAGACTTACTTTGCTGATCATAGCACTTATCCACGCACCCTGGCTCGGTGTTTGGTGTTGTTGTTTTTAATATTTTTATGTCATGTAATGCAGGCCTAGAGGAGGAAGAGAATTAACTGGTGGGGTTTGTGCACATGCGCACCTGTGTGTGTGTATGGTGGGAGGGATTGGTCTGATGATGAAGTGGACTCCTTTATATATGCTAAGCTGAATCAACTTCCCAAAGATGGTGAAATATATATATCTGCCTCTTTTAGATGATTTTAATGGTAGAAATTATGAAACAGACAGGGCTTGCTGTCTTCTCTTAGCTTTACTAGATTGTTCTTTAAAAAAAAATTTTATGGATGTAATTCGCACATCATACTACTCACTTAAAAGTGTGGAAGTCAGTGTTTTTCCTGTATCTACCATAGATTGGTTTTTGCTGTTTAGTAAGTGAAATCAAGCACATTGGGCCCTGGGCTTGGCTTCTTTTGTTCTCTTGTCCAACATTATTGTGAAATTTACCCAGGTTGCTCTTCCTTCACCTGTATGGCTCTGTGGTGTTGACAGTGTGACATACCACAGTACTGACCTGTTTTTCTACTGGGGGCTGTTGGGGGCTGCTGCATTCTGCTGCACATGACCCAGTCTATGTCTACTGGGACCCTGAATGTGCACATTTCTGTGGGCAGATTCCCAGGAGTGGAATTGCTGGGCCTAGGGTGCACATGAATTCAGTCTGAGGAGACTGCCAAATGCTTCTCCAAAGGGTTTAACAGCTCTCAGTCCCAGCATTAGTCTAAGAGAGGCTCCACTTTTTACCGTCAGCAGAAACCTGATGACAACACCATCCAAGCTGGGGTTCATCCTCAGGTGGGGTGCCAGAAATGTAGCTTGCTGGTTACTGTCTCCACTGAGAGACCTTTAGTCTAGGGCTGACCATCAGTCTGTCCCACCGCTGCCTGCCAGCCTCTCCAAGGGCTGAATGGGCTTCTTTGTCTTATTTTCCATCTTGTCATCTGCTGGGGCCTCATTCGCCAGCAGTGACCAGTTCCTCACCCCAACCCTGACAGCCTTTGGCTTATTATAGCTAATGAAGACTTTGAACAAGCCTCTTTGAGCAAAGCAGTACCCACCACCTGGTCTGTGCCAGGCTTCTCCATGAAAGCGCCTGCCCCAGGAGAACACATAGAGCCCTGTGTGATTCATGGTCTCCACTCTCCCAGCTTCTCCTGCAGGCTCAAGCTAACTTAGGCACCCCCAAGACATGCTAGGCCCTTGATGTGGGAGCCATCATCAATGGTGCTCATAGGTCCCAAGTCCCTCTTGCTGCTGGCTCACTTAAACTGACCCTTGTTATGTCCATCCCCTGAACGGGTTGGGTCCTTGTGTCCAGCTATGGTATGAGCCCTGGTTTCATAATGCAGCCCCTGGATCCAGGGGTCCCCTGGAACCCTTCAATGTACCCTGCCCAGAGCCCTACCTCAGACCTCCCCACCTCCACACCTCCCCAAAACTGGCTCCCTGCCCTGTACCACTGTACCCAATGGTTCCTGGGATTCCTTCTAGTTGGTGCTTCTGCAGCTGGGACCTGGCCTCCTCCTCCCTCCCGCTGCTGACCTCCTTGGGGGGGCAAGCACTCCTGTTGCAGGGCCTGTGGACTGATTATTCCAGGCCGAGGCAGTCCTGCAGGGGCTGTGCTCTCTGACAGATGCCTCTGACCTACTTTGTACCTTCTAAGAAAGGTAGCAGTTGATTCATTGTAAGCATCTGGTTTGTAATAGAATAATAATCCCAAGGAAAAGCTCAACCAAGCGATTAGCCTAGAGAGAAAGAGAGATCAAGTTGCACCTTTTTGTTCTTGTCTGACAGATCTGCTGGGCCTTGAACTCCGCTTCCCTTGGCTATTGCTTGCTTGTCAATGTGGCAGCAGCAGCCAGGGCTGGAAAAACAAAACCGATGAAAGCCCGGCCTTTCTGAGAGCATCTGGGTCTCCATTGTCCTGGGTCTAAGGGGATTTCTCCAGCGCTTCTTTAACAAAAGCCTCGTGGGCTTTGCCTCCGTCTGAGGCTGTGGCAGGCTCTGCCTGGCTCCTCGGCTCTGAATCCCATGCACAGCCCGGTCACCTGACCCTCCTCCTGGCCTCCCCCACACCCGCCCAACCTGCACAGCCTGCTCTCTGCAGACCCAAAATGTGGGTTTCTGGAGGTGCCGGGACTCCCTGCTGTTAGTAATGCAGACCCCACAGAAGAAGGAGGTTACCTCCTGGGGGGATAGGGGAGTGGGAGGGAGAACCAGTAACACCCAATTGTGTCATTTAATGAGGTCTAGGATTTCCACTGGGTCCTGGAGTCTTTCACTATTATTCTGCTAAGCTTACCTATTTGTTGTGTTTATTTTTTCTGCTGTAACTAATGTTACATAATGCAGAATGTTACTGCAGGCTCTAGAGCTCTACCCACCAATAGCTCTCCATGGCTAGTTGGGAATATCAGAGTCAGATTTTTAAGCTACCACCACTACCCCCTCTCTTAAGATATTGAGAAGAGGTGGCACGGGGCCCCACCCTGGTGGTGCAACAGGTTAAAGCGCAGCACTGTGACGCTAGCAGCAACCACTTCAGCACAAGTTCGATCCCCGGCCAGGTTGCTGGCCCGCATGGCGCTGCAGACCTCTCCTGACCCACCCGCTGCTCCCATCAGCAATGTACTTCGTCACTCTGCCTGTTCTGCTCCCCACTCTGTCTCGGGTGAATCCTCTCATTGCCCCTACACCTCTGGCCTGTACCCCAGTTATGTATGTATAAATAATCTTAAAAAAAAAAAAAAAAAAGAGGAGACGGCATGGACTATGGAAGAAAGTGTCTTAGATACCTTTTTGCCACCATCTCCTCCACCGTCTAGGCTAATGGTCTTCAACACTTGGAGCCAAATTACCTGAGAACTACTTGGGGAATAAATATCTTAAGACACCAAGGTCCAGGCCTCACCCCAGACCAAAGAAATCAAAATCCCTAGATCTGCCTCTTCCCCCATCAGTAACTTATAAAGGATTCCTAATGATTCTAACAGGTTATGAGAGAACTTTCTAGGCTGTTTTGAGTGGTATGGGATCTTGGCTATTCCTCCTTCCAGGCTGACATCTGCACCCCCTTTGAAAGGCTGCCCTTGCCAGTTTTTGCTGTTTTGTCTTGGAAATTAGCTCTCTTGGCATTACACCTCTAAATGTAAACTACTCTTTCCCCCCAGTATTCTGTTCATTTCTGTCTAATTCTGGCCAGACTGTCTTTCTGCTCTGCAATACCACTTCCTCCTCACGAGGATCCAAACTCATATCTTCTTTCTTATCGTATGGCACCCCCCAGTTCACGAATATCTTCATTCCTGCACAACATTGGGTGGGATGAATGGGTGCTCCAAGTCCCAAGAGCAAGCTTCCAGTTTGAGGCCCTTTCGCCTCACTGCCGAGACCCCTGAAGCCTTCTATCTGGACAGTCCACCTTTTCCTGACAGCCTGTGATCATGGGTGGCACACACCGTTCCTTTGACACTCTGGGACCATGAGCTCACCTGGACTTGATAAAGGCTGTGGGAACTGATGTGTACCAGGCAGCAGCGAGGCGGGCCTCAGACACTGACCTCTAAGGCTCCACCCATCTGGCAAGCCCAAGCCTCAGAGCTCAGTGGTTATGGCCACTTATAAAAGGGTGCCACTGTGCCTCTAACAGAACCTATCCAGGCTACAGACTCCATTGTACAGCTGGGCCCTGGGGGTGGGGCCACATACAGGTAACGTGGCCAGCTAGAGCCATCTGACCCTGTACACCTCCATGCCACCTCCACGCCACTGATTTGCTTCAACTACTTAAATCCCTTTAAGGCTCTGTATTTACACTGTTTTCATTGGTTTCCCTTCACAGCTCTCTGTGCCTCATGTCATGTGTCTGCTTGAAATTTGTGTCTAAGACCTCTTCAGATTTCTAGATCTTCTCCCAGGCAACACCCATCTGACCTCACCCTCCCCTTCCAATCCTCCTTCCCAGCTGCTCTCCAACATTGCCCACCCAGTGGGAAGAGGGTTTTCTCATCCCCCTAGCCTGGGGACCATCCCACGTCCCCACCTGCCAGCCCCCTCACCTATCCACATATCCCTTCAAGGCCTGCCTCTCCTGTGACATGCTCTTCTTCAGCAAACTCAGTGTCGGGGACCCAATTCCTATTCACCAGCTGAAAGAGTGTCCCACTCTTGGGCTTTCAGGTTGTTTCCTGTGTAGAGCTGTGTCAGCTAGAGTAAAGGGACCACCGTGCTCCACACAGCTGGGCGGTGATGATGACACACGCTGAGGTGTGAGGGTATCACCACACTTCCAAGCTATGTGATGTGGACCAGTCTCTCTGGCCCTCGGTATCTCTTTTTCTGGAAAATGGATATTATAGTTGGACTTCGTATGCTAATTTAGTTACTATTTGTAAATAACTTAAAATAGTACTTGTGCCTACTAAGCACAAGATAAGTGTTTGTTAAATAAAGAGATTGTGCTGATTAAGGGCCAACCGCTAGAACGCGCATATTAAAGAGTTAGGTGTTGAATAGGCGCTAAGTGAGTTGGATTCCATTTCTGCTGTTAAGAGTTGACTGTGCATGTTTTCGACAGCTCTATACAGAGAACAGGGAGCAGAACAGGCAATGGAGTCTAATAGTAATGGTAATCATTCTAGATTATTTTCTCTTTTCTGGTTTTTAAAAGCAAAAATAGCCAGTCATATACTCTACAAGCATCAGGAGCTATTTAAAGATGTCCTGCTTCGAGTCAGTTATCTTGGTTAACAAAACCTTGTTGGTAATTTCAATCTGCATCTGCCTTAATCGGTAGGTCAAAATGTAGGCCAGCCTGACCCTTAGAAAAATATTAGAGGAGGGGCCCTCCTTGGTGGCGCAGTGGGTTAGGATGCAGCACTGCAAGCTAGCTGCAGCCACCTCAGTGTGAGTTTGATCCCCTGTCCCAGAGCTGCCCCACATGGCGTGGCAGACCTCTCCTGACCCGCCCGCTGCTCCCTAGGCAGTGTACTTCGTCAGTCAGCCTGTTCTGCTTGTCACTCTGTCTCTGGTGAATCCTCTCACCGCCCCTGCACCTCTGGCTTATACCCCAGTTTTGTATGCATAAATAAATAAATCTTTAAAAAAGAAAAATATTAGAGGAGACAGATTGTTTCTTAAGTACTGGAAAAATAAACTACCTATGGAGACCAGAATTATTCAACTCCTTAGAATAAAGTGTGTTTGCAAAGAATTTACATTAGAGAGTTTATTGTATTTTAAAAACCCTGATTCAAAAACACAAGTAAATGTCCCTCTGTGACAGAGCCCAAGCATCTTGGAAAACCTTCACCCCTCATATAAGAAGCTTACTTTATTCTCTCAACTTCTGGAATTTAAAAAGGAGGGAGGAAGGAAGAAGGAAACTACAGCATGTATTGATGTGGTTTTTTTCCTTCCTTTTCTTAAAGACTGCTTTTTTTTTTTTTAAGATTTATTTATTTGTGCATACAGACCTGGGGTACAGGCCAAAGGTGCAGGGACGGTGAAAGGACTCACCAGAAACGGAACAGGGAGCAGAACAGGCAGATCGCCAAAGTACACTTCGGAGGGGAGCAGCGGGGTGGCGGTGGGGGTCAGGAGAGGTCTGCCGCGCCATGTGGGTCAGCTCCCGGGTGGGCGCGGATACAACTCCTGCGGAAGTGGCTTTAGCGTCTTAGTGTTGTGCTTGAACCCGCTGCGCCACCGGGGAGGGCCCAAGACTGCCTGTTTTTAAATATTTCAAGTAATGTTTGAATATAGTCTTGGGGAAAGCTTCAGAAATCTCAGTTGAATATCTCTCTTCTCTCCAACCTTGCTGTGGTTGGCTGTGACCTGGCTGGCGTGTGGCCCAGGACGTTGCCTTACCAGGTGTGCGCTAACAGGTGGGAAGGTAAGTCACCGCCTTGCCTTTCCCGATGTTGGTTTCAGCCTGTGTTCCCTGAGGCCACCACTGTAGCCCAACTGGCTTCTCTCCTGATCCTGTTCTTACTTCTTGGGAATTAAAAATTAAGAGCTATAGGATTCTTAATCAATGACAATGAGGATAAGACTGTAGGTCAACTACAGCGAGCACTTTTACTAATCAGTGTTTCCTGTGTTACCACGAATACGCACCCCCCGCACACTGCGCATGCTCTCTGCACACATACGCACGCCCATTACACACCGTCACTCACACACCTGGCGACTGAATCGGAAATATCAATAGAAGCGAATGAATCCAGCCCCTAATCCATAAATAAGTTTCTTGTTGAGATTTAAACTCTCTACAGTAACCTCTATTTCAAAATTAAGTTAAAGTTGATACACATTGGTGAACTTTGTTCTTGGGAAGAACGTTTATGTAAAAATTAAGCAGGCCGTAACTAGGTAACCTTTTTTTTAAATCTATGTTTGTTTTTTTTAACAACTTGTTAAGGTTTAAATGACATACAGTGAGTAGCACATTCTTGAGATATGCATTTTGATCTATTTTGACATGTGTGTATACCCAGAAGCCATCACCATTAATATAATAATAAACAGAGCCATCACCCCCTGGCATTAATTAATGACAGAGTCTCTTACAATCCTTCCCCATTCCAGGTAACCTGGTCTGTTTTCTATCGCTGTAGGTTTTTGGTTTTGTTTTTAATTTTATTTATTTATACATGCAGAAGTGGGGTAAAGGCCAGAGATGGGGGGTGAGAGGATCCACCAGAGACAGAACAGGGAGCAGAACAGGCAGATCTACCGAAATACACTGCTGAGGGGAGCAGCAGGGAGACAGGAGGGTTCTGCTGCATCATATGTGGGTCAGCTCCCTGGCCGGGGATCGAACTCGTGGCTGCAAATAGCTTCATAGTGCTAAGACTTAACCTGTTGCACCACCAGGGAGGATAAACATTCTCTTGATAAACATTCTCAGTTTTTAACTGGTCTCTTTCTGTGTGTTAAAAATTAAGGATTTATCTAAACTTTTCTCAAGTTATTTGGAGTGTGTGTGTACACAGTGTGTACGTGCTAAAGGGAACCTCCCTGGGTGCTGGGCTCAGGCGAGGTGCTCCATGTCGCGGGCTCCATATAACGAAGATTTATGATCTTCACAGTCCATGTCTTAATGCCACGTAAATCATGACCATGTCCAGGGGAGCCTGGGACTTCTGAGTAGCCTGAATGAGGATAAAACTTTCATGGACTGAAACAGTAACCACTAGCTGTACCTCCCCTCTGCCCTCTCCCCTCACCCCTCTTTCAAGTTCCATTCTTTTTGGTGGCCTGGTTACCACCAGGTCTGGATTGGAGCTTTTCTTTTTTGGTTTGAGGGTGCCCTGGCAAGGGGTCGCTAAGTCCTAAGCCCATGAAGGAGTGTATTTTCCGCTCAAAATGGGGTGAGTTGAGGCTCTGATGGTCTCTGAGCTCCAGGACCCTAGAGGGCAGCTGGCGTGCCTCACTCTGCATCGGACCTGCCCCCACAATTGGGGTGCCATGAGCTCCTAGGCCTGGACTTCAGGTCCACTTGTCAGAGCGTGTCTGTACCCTGATAGATGCATTTGCATCCTTGAAGCCCCCTCGGGCGGGTTTTGTTGCCCTTAGAAAAGCCCCTCTGATCCCAAAGCAGGAGGGCAGCTGAGTCTCAGAGCGGTGACAAGACTTGCCTGGCGGATCAGCACAGGGACTGGTCTGGCTGCCCCGCCGCCCCGACCCCTGCCCGATTCCTCCACCACAAGCCTCCGGGGCCCTCAGAGCTCAGTGGCTCTGTCATCGCTTAGCTTTGGGACCAGAGCGCAGGCTGGTCTGTGCCAACACTGGCGTTTACGAGGGGAGGGAGAGCTAGTGGGGTTCCATGTGGCTCGTTTCTGGATTGTTGATAAATCCCCCTCGCTGGCATCTGTGGGCAGCCTGGCCTTCTCATAAAGATGTGGCCTGCTGGCCTGTAAACTTTCCTGCTTTGGGATTAGAGGGGCTTTTCTAAGGAGGAGGGTGACAAAGGGCCTCTCTGTGGCTATTTTCGGATGGCTCCAGGCCCTGGGCTTCTCAGAGGCTGGCAGCCACGTTCTCGCCGCCACACAACTCCCTTTGAGGATCATCTCCAGTCTCCATGGTAACTGCATGTCGGGAGACAGCCTGCTCTGTACTATGGCTTTGTATTAAACACAATGAATTTAAATTGGATGCTCGGCCGTGAAGATAATCATTCTGGATCAGAGAGAAGCCCAGAGACCCTCATTTCATAATTTTAGATGTTGGCACAGTTCTCAACTTGAGCCTTGTCATTCAAGCCTGAGCCACACCTACCCCTCTGTCCCCACACTGTGGTGCAGGCCAGTTTCACTTGGGCTGACGTGGTGGGGGGGGCGCTCAGAGTCTGAACCCTCCCGCCCCGTCAGACCAGGGCCCTTTCTGAGATCCAGAAGGAGCTGAGTCACGTGAGGGAAGCCACGGTCTGCAGAGCCGAGTTGGGCGCTCAGTCTGGCTGTGTGACTTCCTCTGCCCCCCAGTTTTCTTATCTATAACCTGAGAAGCATAACCTCTGCTCTGCAAAGTCATGTTCTTTAATTTTATTGTAGTAAAATATACCTAACAGAACTTTACCACATTGACCATTTTAAATGTCCAACTCAGTGATGGTGATGTTTTCCTTGTTGTTCCCATCAAGGAACTTTTTCTTGCTACCAGCTGAACCCCCAAGCCCATCAACCTCCCCCGACCCCAGTCCCTGCCCACTAGGCGCCACCTGCAAATGAACCCTACAGTGTTGTCTATCTGTGGTGGTTTATTTCACTCAGCACCGCCTCCCCAAGGCCCCCCAGGCACCCTCCTAGCAAGCAGCAGGCCTTCCTTCCTAAGGCGATGGCATCCACGGTGGAGACACCTCATTTTCTTATCTATCACCCATCTATGGACTCACTCGTGGGTGTTCCCATCTCTGGGCTGTTCTCACCCATGGGTGTGTAAATAGCTGTTTGCATCTCGCTTTCAATTAGACTCATTTTAGGATCACATATATAATAAACATTAAGAAATGGCACATGATAGAATGTCAGTGGCTGTTCTTTTCTCTCCCAAGAACATGCTCAGCCTGGAGCCAACATCACCACAGTGGACGGTGACTCCGTGAGAGTCGTTCCGCTCTTTGCTAAGAGGTGGCTGCTGTGCCTCTGAGACAGGCTAGCCAGGCTCGTCTTCAAATGAACACAGCTCATTCCGTGGCTTAAAGAAATGTCTTAACTACAGAAATGTGCTCCAGGTCTCACAATAAAAACCAGGTATGGCCCTCCCTGGTGGTGCAACAGGTCAGGACGCAGCACTGCAAGCTGGCCGCAGCCGCTTCAGTGTGAGTTCAATCCCCAGCCAGGGAGCTGACCCACAGGGCGCGGCAGACCTCTCCTGCCCGCCTGCCGCTCCCCTCAGCAGTGTATTTCAGTGCATCTGCCTATTCTGCTCCCCACTTTGTCTCTGGTGAATCCTCTCACCACCCCTGCTCCTCTGGCCTGTACCCCAGCTCTTTATGTCTAAATAAATAAATAAATATATTTTTTAAAAAGGTATATTCTTACATCTCCCCCACCAGCTAGTATTCATGTATTTCTAATTCCGAAATGAGGAAATATGGAGGCTGATGTCGAGGCTTCCTTATGTGGTATATTTTAAGGACACTGTTGGGAGACACTGATGCAGAGGTGCGGAGCCCAGGCTCTGAGGGTCCATGCTCAGCAGTCTGTGATCTGTTCTCAGTATTTCGGAAGGGAGGACGAGGGGTGGGCCCCACTACCCCAGCCCTCTGTCACGTCTGCTGCTGGCAGTTGGTGTGCACCTGCAGCCTACCTGCTGAGTGGGAGCCGCAGGCTTAAATCAGGGCTTCCTGAGCAGACATGCTCTCTATCCCTCAGACTGAAGGGCTGCCCAGTCTTGCACCTCTGGGGAGGCAATGTGGGTCCCCCATGAGGGTGTTTTCCTCTCTAAGGTTCCCCTCTTCTTAAAGCCAGTTTACCCAGAACTTTCTTCCTTGGTAACAGGGTTCACCTGGCTTCCACCACCCCATACCAACCTGGCGAACCTCCGAGCTTTGGGCTGTCCCGGTCACCTCCCTGCCTCCTCTTCGTCTCAGCTCACCTCCCTGCCTCCTCTTCATCTCAGTCTCTTACGTGGCTGCCCCTCGGACTCCTCCTCTCACCTGCCCTCTCTCCCCAGGTGATCTGTTACTGATGCCTCCCACCTTTATAGCTACAGCCCACACACCTCTGTGCATCTCCCCAAACCACAGCCCCACCCTCTCCCCCACCCCCCAAGGACCCTTTCCTGGCCAGGCTCTCGGCCTGCCCTGGGGCCCCTCCCAAGTATGGGGCAGCACTGTGTCCCCCTCCCTGACCGCTGGGCTCCCCACTCCTGTGCGTTCTCTGCCCCTTCTGGTGGCTTCCCCAGTGGCCCATCACAAAGGCATGGTCGCTTCAAGCCCTTTCTTGTTGATTCTGCGGTGCTTCTCCATATGGTTTTCCTAAACCTCGTCTTGGCTCAGATGGGAATTTGGCTTCATTTCCTGTTTTGCTAAGAAGTCTGGGCCCAGAGGCCAACTCACCCTTAGCCTCCTCCTTGTGATCTCTCAGCATCATCTCCTCTGTCCCCCCAGTGGATAAGGAAGAGGTCTCCCTCCTGGCTTCACGGTGTGACTGTCAACCTTCCCTTCCCCCTTTGAGTAACAGGCATGATAATGTGTCTCTTTCACAGGGCTGTTGGGGGCTTAAACAAGCCCAGCACAAGTCAGTGGCTGCTGATTATAAACAGTCACTTTCACCTCCACTCAGTGTCCCTCAGCAGCTCTTGAAGAGGACTGCAAATCCCCTTCCTCCTAAGTTTGTTCCTTCTTCTCCTGACACTATTTTGCAGCCACACAACACGTCCTCCACTCTCTGCATCTCCTGTCTGTCATCAAGGAAACAGGCTTCACCTGTGTCCCTTCCAGCGCCGTCCCAAACTCAGGTGCAGCCCCCCAGCACTGTGCTGGAGCTTGCACCCACGAGACCCAAGACTTGGAGCAGAGAGGTTTCACTTAGGACTCAAGTCAATCCCATATAGGCACAAGATGAGTTATTGGGGTGGGTGAGGACCCACATTACAACATACACATCCGTTAACTGGCAGTGAGAGGAGGGAGGGATGTGACCACTCTGGAAACCGGCAGCTGGCAGGCTGGCAGCTTCTCTGCCAAACCCGGAGAGGCTTCCGGACCACGAGGGGAGTCCAGAAGCATCTCAAACTAGCGTGATTCGGAGTCTCTGTCGATGCCACACTTCAGAAATAGGTCAGCAGAACCGCTTGTCAGCCTTAATTAGGCACAGCAGGTCTTCCCTCTTCCCGCCTCTTGCATGTCTGTTCAGCAGTGTCACTGTGAACAAGTAAGTGGCTGCTTTCTTAACTGATGATTTAAGTCGCTCTGTTGCAATCGCCCGCGCCCTTCTGTCCATCAGGGTGACCACAGTGGGCACATGTCACAGCTCCAGGGTACGTTCCACTGCTAGAGTCGTGTTCTGAAGTCTGGTTTTCTCGTTCTTGCAGCTCTGACTACTTGTAAGTCTCGGGATGGGGTGTGGTCAGTGTCAGTGTGCTCCTTCAACCCCACACCCCACGGCGCCCTCCCAAGCTGCTAAACCTTCCCGGCCAGAGGTGGTCCAGCCTCATCAGGGTCCGCACCGCTCGGTCCCCAAGGACCTGCCTCAGCCCACACCACACAGGACTTCTGCAGTTCTGGCCCTCTGCTGTGTCCACCCTTTGTCTGCCTCGCCCTGCCCCCGAGTGTCCCATCACGCCTCCCTCAGCGCTCAGCTGCCCGTCCTAATGTGCCCTTCTCCTCTTCTGGTCTTGAACTTGATGCCACCATCATCATTGAGAGGAACACTACCCAGTGCTGCCTTGTTCTTTCCTATTGTTTTGAAGCCATTTTGCTTAAAAATGAATTTCTTTCTTGTCTGCTTACCGACAGACGCCAAGATGTTTGCATTTCTCAGTTCCTCTGGAGCATCTGATGCACATCAGATTAGCACACAGTGTTGGTGCTACCTATGAATTATGCTTATTGCTTATTCCTACAATAGTATTTCAGAAGACTGTTAATAAATTATATGTGTCAGCACTGTGCCAGGTGCTTCACGCGGCTCCTCATTTAATTACCCCAGTGACCTCCTGCTGTGTATACTGTGTCTGATTGTACCAGTTGGAAAAGGAGCTCAGAGAGTAAATAACTTGCCCAAGATTAGAACCAGTAGGTGAAGGGGCTGGGATTTAAGTCTAGCTCTGCCTGCCTCAAAGTCTGATTGTGTCTCTACTATTTTGCCTCTCAGTGTAGCATGAATGTGCCTTTAAAGACAGACAGATTAAGTGTGGGAAAATACGCTTTTCCCAGAATATATTGTGGGTGGAATGTTGCTTGTTTGCTCTGTAGGAAGTCCAGAAAGGAGGTGTGAGTTTTAGGCACAGTAATACTTACAGTGAGAGCAGGCCAGGCTAGGGCGAGAGGAACTGTGGCCCAGATGGTGTGGTCGAGGCTACAGACCCAGACAGGAGCCGAGGGTAAAAGGAAGTTTAGGGGTGCAATTAATTTTAATGTATAATTTGCAGAAATCCAGTCATCTACTGCATGAACTCAATAGGCTGCAAATTGTGGATCAGGAGAGGCCTGAGGCCTCTACTTAGGCAGAGGGCAAAATGGGTGTCCCAGAGCACTGCTCAGTGCTCTTGGGTGCCCTGGGGCAAAGTTAACTGGTAAAAATGTAGAACTCCTTGTTTAAAAAGGAACAAGAATTTCAGGGTGATGACAGCAGAGCAGTCAACCAGTGTGGAGCCCCCTCCTCCAAGCAGGGTGCTGACGGCACCGGCCGCATGCCCAGGGCACGACTCTGGCTGAGAAAGCTGTTTCCTGACCGCCACTCATACACACACGATCAGTTCCCTTGGCCAAAGGCTCAGACCCTTCTTTTGTGGACATTGCTTCTGTTCCAGGGAGTGGGGCCTTAAGGGCTGGCTTTCCAGGGCCTGGAAGCTGCTGACAGGCCCCTGGAGGTGCAGGCAGTTACCAGAGCTGGAGAGAAACCACTGAGCTAGTTGTCTGTTTTGTGTTGTTTGCTTTTCTCTTATACTTTGAGAGAGTTAAAGATAATTTTCATGTGAAAGTGGTCCAGCAGCTCCACAGGAAGCAGGCCCGGGAAGGAACAGCGGCCCCCAGAACTCGGGAGCACCCCACACTACACTCACGGTCTCACAAAGCTAAGAGACGCACATTCGATTCTCAGGGCGATATTGCTGGCTGTGTAAAGGCTGAGTTGCCCTTAATCTCCACATCTAGCAGATCCCGCTCCTCTGTTTCCATCACACCCCCCAATGTACCCCTCTTTTACATAACTGTAGGGAAAGATGCTCTGAGAAGTCCCTCATCCTCTCCAAAGAAAACCCCTGTAGACTAGCTCTGGCCCAAGCGCCTTCTCAACAGTGCAGCACAGGGTTAGACCTTGACCTATTAGTCCTTAGAGCACAGGAGCCAAACCTGTGTTGTTGTTGCTGTTTTGGAGGGAGTGGAGATGGGAGAGGTTATATTGGGAGAAAAACCATTTCAGCAAAACATGACTGGTGTCTCAGCAGTATAGATTGTGAGACCTTTGTCCTGATGGAGCCAGGAAGAACCAATACGTTGTTCTCTCCAACAGTGTGATGTCAGCAAATCAGACCTGAAATTTCTTTCTTTCTTTTTTTTTTAAGATGTATTTATTTATGCATCCAGAACTGAGGTACAGGCCAGAGGTGAGAGGATTCACCAGAGACAGAGTTGGGAGCAGAATAGGTAGATTGAAGAAGCACACTGCTCAGGGGAGCAGCGGGCAGGTCAGGAGAGGTCTGCCGCGCCATGTGGGTCAGCTCCCCGGCCAGGGATCAAACTCATGCTGAAGCAGCGGCTGAGGCTAGCTTCACAGCACTGTGCTTTAACTCGTTATACCAGGAAGGGCCCAGACCTGACATTTCTTTCCAGCTTTCCTAGTTAATAGACCCCCATTGCAGTCTTTTGGTAGAGAGACCCCCACTGGCTCACAACAGCCTGCTGTGCTTCTGAAGCATAAAGATGACATTTATAACAGCATTAGGTTGAGTTCCAACACAGTTCCATGCCTGGAAAATTATAAAATGGAGGACCATTAAATATACTGGGTTTGCTCAGGGAAGAAATGGAGGTGACATTTCTGGGCATCAAGTAAATAGAGATTTGCCCAGCAGAATGCCTTAATGTCAAAAACAAAGTAACAGTAACCTTCTGGACTACTGCTCCGATTCTGCCGAGTGTGAATAATGGCGCTGTGTCTGTTGGTTAAACAAATGGTCCACATGTCTGTTCTGCTCCTAAGAGATGTGAAACCCCACATTCATAATAAAAACAAATGCCCTGTGCACAGCAGGGGAGGCGTGGCCAGGGACCGTTCATACTAAAACATGAGGCTCGGGCTGGTCATGAGCAGTGGGCGCAGAGGCCCGGGGAGGGCGCCGTTCCTTGCCAGGTCTGTCACTGGCCAGCACTCGGCACGCAGCTGGTCTCTCCTTCTGCACATCTGTCCCTGCGTGCGGGCACAGTAGCAAATATCCCTGAACTCGGAAATGCGTGTGTG
>NW_004567121.1:27111701-27112654 GCF_000260355.1 Condylura cristata | reverse complement strand
AAATCTGCTTAACTAAACTTTTATCTCAGTTTAGCTTCCTCCATATTCATTTTTTAGGTCTATTTTATAAAAGTAACATAGCCGGGCCCTCCCTGGTGGCGCAGCGGGTTAAAGCACTGCACTAAGAAGCTTAAGCCACTTCAGCATGAGTTCTATCCCCGCCCTGGAACTGACCCACATGGCACAGCAGACCTGTCCTGGCCCGCCCACTGCTCCCCTCAGCAGTGTTACTTTGTCAATCTGTCTGTTCTGCTCCCCACTGTGTGTCTGGTGAGTCCTGTCACCACCCCTGTGCCTCTGGCCTGTACCCCAGTTCTGTATGCATAAATAAATAAATCTTAAAAAAAAATAACATACCCTATCAAATAAATTTCAGAAAATTAGAAAAATTAAATCACTCAGACTTCTCATCACCCCCAAAACAGTCATTGCTAATGTTTTGGTCTTTTTCATTGTGTGGGTGTGTGTGTTCAAACATATTTCTCAGCATCTCGGGCACACACATTGAATCTGCCTTTCCCACTCATTCTGGCTTCACCCTTTTTCCATGTTACGGCTTGGGCTCCATAAACATCATTTCAGCTGATGCCCATGCAGATCTTCCACAGTTTTCTTCGCTGCCATTTTCTTGCATCAAAACCGTTATGAACAGTCAACAGTCGCACAGTCCCAAACCCGTAAACATAAAATCCTTTTGAAAGTCTTGGAACGGGAGTGGGTCACGCTCTGCTGTTGACTTCTACAAGACAGTTTCCATGGGGTGACACGAAAAGGTCTGTCACCTCTGTGCTGACACATTCCCTGGGAGGCTGAGCTTGTGGCTCTCGCCCCAGGTGTGGGAACTGGACAGATTAAAAAGCCAGCTCCGGCCCTCCCTGGTGGCGCAGCGGGTTAAAGCACAGCACTGAGAATCTGAAGCCACTTCCGCATGAGTTCGATCCCCGCCTGCCCCG
>NW_004567121.1:27109813-27110595 GCF_000260355.1 Condylura cristata | reverse complement strand
CAGCACTCGGCACGCAGCTGGTCTCTCCTTCTGCACATCTGTCCCTGCGTGCGGGCACAGTAGCAAATATCCCTGAACTCGGAAATGCGTGTGTGTGTGGGGGGGCGTTCATACCAGGCATTGAAATGAGTACAGGCTAGATAAACAAATCTTAAGAATGGCAAGGGAAGTTCTGAAAGACCAGAACGGTACAATTGGTAACTCTTGTGCTGTTGTTGTTTTTTTTGTTTTGTTTTGTTTTTTAATATACCAGTCAAAGTATGAAAACATGGGGTGGGGGAAGGAATTGGTTTCATCTTCAGTGGGGGGAGAGAGATGGGAATAGGATGAGGGTGTAAGTTGATTTAAAAATCATTTATTTCATTTTTATTTTATTTTTAAAATTTGTTTATATTTATTTTATTTACATCATTGTTTATTTTAAAACAATCTTTACTTTTTTGCCCCCTTCTCAGGTGTAGACCCCAACTCGCCCCCTGCACCATCATCACAGTTCCCTGTGCTCTTTCTTCCCTCCTTGAGATCCTTTCCCCTCCCCCTCTCCCCTCCCCCTTCCACCTCAGATGTCTCTGGTTTCATGTTTTTTAATTTAAGATTTATTTATTTATGCATACAGAACTGGGGTACTGGCCAGAAGTGCAGGGATGGTGAGAGGATTCACCAGAGACAGAGTGGGAAGCAGAACAGACTGGCTGATGAGGTACACTCCTGAGGGGAGGAACCGGTTGGGCCAGGAGAGGTCTGCCGTGCCATGTGGTCACCTACAGGGCCAGGGATCGAAC
>NW_004567121.1:27106156-27107143 GCF_000260355.1 Condylura cristata | reverse complement strand
TGTCATGTGGTCACCTCCGGGGCAGGCGGGGATCGAACTCATGTGGAAGCGGCTTTAGATTCTCAGTGTTGTGCTTTAACCCGCTGCGCCACCAGGGAGGGCCAGGGCCTGACTCTTTTTACCACACAGATTTCCAGGTATATTGGTATATCTGCAGGTGCGTGTGCAAAGGAAAGCCATCCAGAAAAATGAGACAACTTAGTGTGTAAAATCCCAATGCATCTCACACACACACACCCCTCCACGTCCACGTGTGAAGGAAACAAATGCATTTTAGGACAAAATAGAGTACAGCCACCTGCTGAGGATGAATCAGCCTGGCACGATCCAGCAACATTAGAAACAGACGCCCGCTAGTAAACTGCAATCTGCCGCTCACTCTTCCCGGCCCTCGCCCTCCGCAGCTCGAGTGCTGCAGATCGACCGCCCTCTGTTGGCTGCTTGACGCTCTGCACGTAGTCGGACCCCATGACGACCAGAGGTTTCCCGTGACAACCTGAGGCGTGGTCTCTCCAGGCGTGGCCTCTCCAGCCTGCCAGCATCAGCCTGGAAAATCAGTCTTGCAAGAGTTTTTATTTTAATTGTTTAGTCATCGAACTGTTTTTGTTTTTTTCCCCCAGTTGCTTATTCCCCAGTAAGATTTGTAATCAGGGATTTAACTGCATGGAGAAACATGAAATCATGGAATACACCTTCATTGTGCCACTAACCTCTAAGTCGTTGAGCACAGGACAGCACTTGCCGAAGCCCATTCTGTAAGGGGTGTTTCCCTGGCCTTTCCCACCTAAGCAGCCAGGCAGCCATTCCGTCTTGTGGGTGAGGCATCTGCAGCAGTGAGCAGGAACTCCAGCTGTAGGACTGATTCCAAGTCACAAAGGACCCACGGAGAAGGAGCTGTTTTGTCCAAACTCCTCGTTAGTAAAAGAACATCACCTTAGGGTGATGACGGCCTGAGGTGCGAGACGACCGCGAAGAGCAGCAGGTTGC
>NW_004567121.1:27103762-27105646 GCF_000260355.1 Condylura cristata | reverse complement strand
TTGCAAATGAGTCTTTTGGAAGATTCCTTTCTAAATGGTATCTGGTGGAGCCCGAGACTAGGATAAAACAGACATGAACCCAAAAGTGCCCTAGTCCAACAAGATAGGTGGAAATCCATCAGTGTGCTCGGGAAAACTGCAGACCCCAATCCAGAAGATGCTTATAAGAACTTTACATTGAATTGTTTCATGAAATGTGGGAGAAAGAAAGACAGTACTTCCAAATTAACATTTTACTCATTGTGGCTTAAGTATTTGTGTGTGACTAAATTAGTAAGTATAACCAGGTAATTGATATGTGGGTTATATTCTGGCATTTGCTTCTGTCATCGATGTGTTCTAGTTGGCCGAAAGTGGTTGGGAGGCCTCACTGGGAAAGCGGTCGCCCGGGGCCTGGGTCACCCACTGAGTAGTTTCTCCAGACACTAGCTGAGGAGGAAGCAGGTTTGTGTTCTGGTAACTGAGAAAGTTACAGGTGAGTTTCTGGACAGGTCTCTGGCAGTTCCCCAAACTCTGCTGCGTTGGGCCTCACAGCCTCTGTGGCAGGCTCTGTGGGGGTGCCAGCGTTCCCCAAGAACCCCGTGGCCCCCGACGCCGGGCTGTGGGTAGGATGTGACGAGACCGCCTTCCCGTCTCTCTCGCAGGCCGCGCTGGTGGGTGGCACCACCATGGTCATTGGCCACGTCCTGCCCGACAAGGACGCCTCTCTGGTGGATGCCTACGAGAAGTGCCGGGGTCTGGCCGACCCCAAGGTCTGCTGTGACTATGCCCTCCACGTGGGGATCACCTGGTGGGCACCCAAGGTAACAGTGCCGGGTGGAATCGCAGAACAGCTAAGGCCCCTCGAGGCAGAGGGACCATTCGATCAGAGCCAGCTGGGAAGGGGGGTGTGGGACACCCCACCACTGTCTCCTAACTCCCCCAATGCAAAACAAAATACACAGATGGGTCCATGTGGGATGGGTGGGCCTGTCCTGCTTCAAGAGCCCAGTGGACACGAGGGTGTGAGGTCAGAGGCCTAAGTGCTGCCTCCTGCTCTGACCCCAGGACTCCTGCATCTCCTGATGTTTTCTAGGTTTTTCTGGCGCCGCTGGGCTTACTCCTGAATAGAAAGTTTAGCCAAACCAGGCTCAGAGGGTCGTATCATTTCGTGTGAGGAGTAACTGAGCTGAGGTCTCAGAAGGGAGGGCCTGCCGGCTCCGCCTCCTGGCACAAACGGGCCTGTCCTTTGCTCCGGAGCCCAGCTCCTGCGCTGAGCCCTTGTGCTGCCCTGTGCGGGGAAGGCTGACTCCCGCTCTGTGCAGCCTCTGTGCCCACTTTGCCCTGGCCCCTGACTTCCCAGCCCCCGCTTTGCCCAGGCCCCAGGGTGGAGTCCAGTCCCCTCTTCTAGATCCTGCTTCCTTTCTTACCCTGCAGACAGACTCCCCTAGTTCCAACCTGCTGCTTCCCAGAGCTCCATCCGAGCCTCACCCCACTAGGACCCCACTCCTGGAACTGGCAGAGGGTGGCAGCCATGCTGGATATCAGCCATCCTGTGTCTCAAGTGGAGGTTGTGTTCAGTTTGGACTCCCTCTTGGGTGGCTGACCCTTCACTCCGACCTCTCCCTTCCCCCCCCCACCAACCCCTGGAGAAGAGCTGACCTGGAATGTGGGGTCCACTCAGCTTCTCTACAACTCTGAGGTCTGGTCATCCCTAAGTCTCCAGAGGTTGCGGGGTCTCTCCTGCATCCTGAATTTTAAACTCCTATTTTTTTTTTTATTTATTACAAAGTTTATTTTTACATCATTTTGCACATTTTTTTTTTAACATCTCGATTGTAATCCCCGCGGGTTTCCCATCACCAAATCACCCCTGTGCCACCACCATAGTCTCGTGCATTTCCC
>NW_004567121.1:27097806-27102906 GCF_000260355.1 Condylura cristata | reverse complement strand
ATGGAGACTCTGGTGCGGGAGAAGGGTGTCAACTCGTTCCAGATGTTCATGACCTACAAGGACTTGTATATGCTTCGAGACAGTGAGCTGTACCAAGTGTTACACGCTTGCAAGGACATTGGGGCAATTGCCCGAGTCCATGCTGAAAATGGGGAGCTCGTGGCTGAGGCAAGGCAGCAGAGAATGCTGGGGCATGGGGGTACCAGTAGATACAGTTCTTGAGGGAATTCCTGACCACCCATCACCCCTCCAATTAGGCTCCAGCAAAGCAAGTTGTAAAAGGAAGTGTGAGATGTGAACACTCCAGGTGACAATTCTTTGTCAAAAATCCAAACTTTTGCGCAATCTGTCAAAAAACTAATCTCTGTATATCCAAAAGGATTTCTCAGTCTTAGATGTCTTAGTTCTAGTACTATATTTACATGTCATTGTAGCTAAAGAATTTGAAACATCTCTCAGAAATATTTTAATGGGATTTGACTTACAGAATAAATAAGAACAGTTTTCCTCTGTCTTGTTCCTTCCCCGAGAGGCTGGAATAACATAGCGGTCAGCTCACTGGTACCCAGAGAGATGAGCCCGTTTGTGTCTCTAGGTGTTAAATGGGCACAACTAAGGATGTTGCTGGAAGCTAGAGTCAACTAGGTTTCCAGTGAGGAAATTCTGATTCTTACAGTCACAAAAACTGGTGTCCCAGACCTGTTAACTATTCACTGAACTGCATTTTAAGATGAAAAGAATGTTCAGTCATTGTGACGGGAGACACATGAAGAGCTTTACTGCAAGGGAGTCCTGTGCTTATTCTTCCCTCATTAGATGAGTGTCCCAGACGTGAGGACAGTAGCTGGCCGAAGGGGGAGGGCTGTGTCTAGCTGCCTGCTGTCCCGTGGGTCCTGTGTTTTCTTGCATCTCAAGTGTTTTCTTTCTGTTGTTATTCTTCAGGGTGCGAAGGAAGCACTAGATTTGGGTATCACAGGCCCAGAAGGAATCGAGATCAGCCGTCCAGAGGAGGTGAGCAAATGTCCTGTGTCGACTGTAGAGCCACAGAATCTTTTAGAACAGAAGAGTCACCAACGAATATAAGTTGAATTGTGTTCACTTTCCCCATGGGCAAATTCCTATCTGGAAGCTTCCCAGGGAATAGCTTCCTCTATGCCGAAGCCAACCTGACCTTGAGTTTCCTGGAGAAGAGTTTGGTGGGAACCAGACCACTTGACTCAACTCTGATTTCAGCAAGTTAGAGAAGACAAAGTCAACCTTCCAGGGGTTGCTCTGCCCAGAATTGATTGGAAGAAAAAAGGCAGAGTGAAAAGGTCTTTGTTAGAAGAAAGCCCAGACTATAAGACTTAGCATTTGAAGGATGAAATCCCCATGAGTGTCAGAGAACTTTACACAGCTCTCCCCACAGAAAGGAGACGCTCTTCCCCCTATTCCTTACGGCCCCTGAGACGGCAGCGTGACAGCGGCTCTGCTCCTGCCTCTGTCTCATCCATGCACAGTTGTGCCAGGTTTCCACACAACTCCCTGAGCCCCTCAACCGAAGAATTCTGTTCTGGAGGAACCCACGAGACAGACAATGCTCTCTTACCCTATGACCCAGCTCAGACATCCTTTACCATGCGGGAGAGGCCCGGGGGACACTTGGCAGTGTTTAGATGCATTTGGGGTGGTCCCAAGTGGGACAGGGACACTGACATAGGCCACAGCCACCCGCTCTTTGCAGTTGACCTTCAGTGGCTGCCCCCCGAGATGCTGCTTTCTTCAGTGGGCCATAGGAAGCCACTGAAGCCACCTGGCACTTGGCCACTGAGAACATGGTGTGGCTTTACCCAGGACAGCCCTGTGGATATTTCTGGTCTGCAGTGGGTAGAGGCAGGGATGCAGCTAACAATACCCAGAGAGCTCCACCCCAAAGAATTTTCCTCCAAAAAGATCAGTAGTGCGGAGGTTCAAAAACCCTGATCTAAGCTAACTTCCAGCTTGAGATCAGTTGGGAGTGTGCCTTTGATGCAACTCTTGAGGTGGCTTTTGGGGGAAATGTGCCAGACAGTGGAGACAGTAACTGTCTGTACCAGACGGTTTCCTTTTGTTCCACCATCTTCATTAAGCCCCTAGTAGCATCTGGCCAGATGTGCCTGGGGTACTTCATCCTAGGATGCTCTCAGTGTGGGTGGGCTCACCCCGGAGCCAGGCCCTGCAGGTGCTCTGTGTCAGCTGTTCCAGCTCCTTCTACAAGCTGGGCTCTCAGGCAGGTGTGGGTTTCCTTGGGGAAGATGATCAAGCTTGTTTTCTTCCTGTCCTGTGTTCCTAACAGCTGGAAGCTGAAGCCACGCACCGAGTCATCACCATTGCAAACAGGGTGAGTGGGCCCCGGCGCGCTGAGCCTCTCTCGACTTTGAGATTGGACCTGCTTGTACCGCGGGGTCCTGTTCTGTGGTGGGGCCAGCACCATACCTGCCTCGCAGGACCACCAAACCTTGATTGCCCCAGGCTGGCAGGAGCCCCCTTGCCACTGACTCTGCATTGCACCTGCTGAGCTTGCTGGACCTTCGTTCAAATGGAAACGACTCGGGCGGTGGGCACAGAGCCTTGCTGCCCTAGAACCTGGTTCTCTGAACAAATAGGGTAGACGTTGGCCCAGAGAACCCTGATTAAAGCTCTACCTGTGGCCATTCCTGTTTCCTTGGGATGGTGAGAGTGAAGCACTCAGGCGTAGACCCAGTGCAGTGGCAGGTGGGAAAGAGCAAGAGGTGTGGGTGCAGTCACTCAGCGGCTCTGACCTGCTGATTTAATACGTGACATTGAATGATAGCCTCACTCCTCATGGGTGCGCAAGAAGTCGTAGAAGGGAGACAGCCAAGCACTACTCAAAGGTTATTTCTCCTTCAAAGCTTCATGAAGGGTTTGATTTACTCAGATACTCAGAACTACCTCCTCTAGGGCCCTGGTTTTCAAAGTGTGGTTCCTGGGCCAGACCATTGGCATCACTGGCTAGAAATAGGAAATCCTCGCCCGCAGCCCACGCAGCCCCCCGGAGTCAGAGACAGGATTCTCATGGCCTTCACCTTGAGAACCTCTTTCAGAAAGACCAAGCCATCCTGAGGATGTGGCGTGAGGGAGCGGTATAGCAAAACCCCGGGGAAACGAAGAGGGTGGAGGCCCAGCTGGTCTCAGCTGACTGCACCCAGCACGCCAAACCTCAGGCCAGTTTAAACCGATGGCTAGGCGGAGACGGTCCTAGCATAGCAGCTGGGAAAAAGCTTCCGTTCACAGTTTATACATGGACAGTATTTCACTCTCGTAACAATTACCAGTTTATCAATCCCTGATAGAAACTGACCCCAGAATCAGGAAGATCTGAACCACAAAAGCTCAACTCTTTGTTTTTTCAGTTCCAAGCCATGAACTTGTGCATCTCAGTGGGGAGAAAGCTGATCAGCTGACAGCACAGGGGTTTCCCAGATTGCCCCATCCTGCTGCTGTGGCCTCTGGGCCCTGAGGCCCTAATGTCTTGTGCCTTGTACATCTGTCTCCCAGCAAAGCAGCCCTGAGAGGACAGGCATGTTATCCTAGCTGGGGATATAACGCCGTGTCTCTAGGGCCTCACCCTCCATGCAGGAAATTAAAATAGTCACGTGTTTCAAGGCACAGTCTTCGGCTGGTAGAAAATGTGAGGTTCAGGACTTGCCCTGTTGGGCTCTGGTGCTGGGTGCCCCTGGGCCCCCTCCCTGCTTCATGGAGATCCCCAGTCTGCCGGGAGCTCGTGCTCCCCTCTCCAGGCCAGTCCTGATAGTAGAGGCCGGGGAAGTACGTTTTGTCAGGTTGTCTTGGTGCTTCTTAGATTTGCCAGGTTGGACTCTCCTGGCTGTGTTTCCTGTGTTTTAGACTCACTGTCCCATTTACCTGGTCAATGTGTCCAGCATCTCGGCTGGTGACGTTATTGCAGCTGCTAAGATGCAAGGTGAGTCCCTGGGCTGGGGGCGGGCGGCGGTTAGGGCAGTACACGCGGGGTGGGGTTGCCACCTCCCGCCCAACCTTTCCCCAGAGCAAGCCACACTTACCTGGGTTCAGGCCCGTAAGACCGAGGCTTTCCTCTGCTCGCTTGTATGCGCGGCAGCTTTGGGAAGAGCCTCTCTCCTCTCCTGGGTCTGGTAAAATGTTCCAAGGTTTCTATTGTCTCATTAATTGGTATCTTTGGGGTCTCTGGTTTTACTAGTGGTGGCCTTGTAGCATAAAATGCTGGGTCAGTTCCAGGGGACGTGGCTGCAGCTGCTGGGGAAGCCCCAGGGGCAGCAGCAGTGAGTGGCCAGCCCAGCCTCCCTCGGCTGCGGTCACTGGAGCCCTGTGTGGGAGCCCTGGGTACCCTTTGTCTCCCTTTGCTGAGCACCGGTGACCCTGCAGGCTTGGGATCTGCCTGCAGCCCTAGCTGGCCCCGGGTGCCCACGCGGTCCTGGCAACAGAAGAAACAAAATCACAAACCTGAAAACAGCAATCAGGAGCAGGGCTTCGGGCCTTTCCCCACACTGCCTGGCACGCCCCGCCTCCTGCCTCCCCCTGTGAAGCCCGTGGGCGTCCACCCTCGTGGTCACCCAGCCTCCTGACTGTCCCCCCACCCCCCCATTCATAGCCCCGCTACGGCCCCACCCACAGGCTGAAGCTGCTGGCAGCACGCGGCCCACTGAGCGAATAGTGAACCCACCCGCTAGGGGCACCACAGCCCTGTGCCCTCCAGCCCTTCTCCCGCTGGCGACTGCCACACCTGCCACCTTCCACCCTCCTCGCCTGGAGCCGACCTGAGGAGAGGGAGCTTCTGACCTTGAGCACAGGAGAGCCAGGCCAGCGCCTTCCTCTCCCGCTCAGCGCGCTTACCTGTCAGACAGCCGCTCAGACCCGCAGGCGCTCGGTTCCGTGGCGCCTCCTCATGTCCAGCGCTTCTCCTTCCAGGGAAGGTGGTGCTGGCCGAGACCACCACGGCCCACGCCACGCTGACAGGCCTGCACTACTACCACCAGGACTGGTCCCACGCGGCCGCCTACGTCACGGTGCCTCCCCTGCGGCTGGACACCAACACCTCGACCTACCTCATGAGCCTGCTGGCCA